>NC_068438.1:9065811-9195811 GCF_023373465.1 Oncorhynchus keta | reverse complement strand
CTGGGCAGATATTTCTCATGGCAGAGTCTGGCATGCCCAGTACCCAGCCTGGGTGTCCTGCCAGGGTCTCCCATGGCCAATGCCTACCCAGCTAGCACATAATGTTCTAAGAACCATATGTTTCTTAGAGCTTGGTGAAAGTGTGGTTGTCCGATGGTTATTTTGAATATAACCTTCCCACAACTTTCTGGGAATGGCGCAGGATAGTTGCTTGGCTTTGAACATTCTCAGCACATTTAAGTAAATTGACCTAAACAAAATCATTATTTTCTTGGTATTTCATTACTTTAACAAGAACGTTTCCTAAAATATCAAATATGGTTACATCTAATTTCAATGTTTGTAATGTTCTAGCCTCTTGCGAACCATCCTGACCTCGCGAGCATACATTATGTTTCGCTACACGGATGCAGTCTGACCACGACAAGAGTCAAACCGTTTGAGACCCTCCCTTCTATCCACCGTATGGCCGGACCAATCAGCATCCTCTAATAATCTGTGGATCGAGAACCCAATACTCGTTGTTGTCGCCGTTGGTCTCCCTTCATGGAGGACCAGATCAGAGAGGTTGTGAAACTGGGGATCACTGCTGGGGATCCATGGACGTTGCCAGGTTTTCAGTAACCCAGAGTCTTGGTTGCTGAACAACAAGTGGTGGAATATGCTGGCATCAACAGTGTATGGAGAACCTCATGAGGATTGTTGTGGAGGAGGTTCATGTTACATGCAAATGGTAACTATACATAATTTGATATTAATTAAGTCCACGCTATGTTGAACATTACTTGGACTCCTAGCTAGCTAACTAGCTAGCTAGTAATGCATAAGTAAAAATTAAATGCTTGAAAATGTTCAACATATCTAAGAATATATTTTCATCATGTTTGGTGACATCACTGACATTGCCACCGGTGTCAGCAATATGTCCAGGGGCCAACCTCTACCGAGGAAGCATCTCCCATGCTGTATGCCAGGTTGCAGTTTTTCTTTTATTCATAGAGAAAAGCAAGGAAGAACCATCAGGGAGAAAACAAGGGAGCAAGGGAGAAAACATCATGACTTGGTAGTGGATTCAGTGCCAGATGCAACCAGGAGTTTAATCATTATGCAAATTCTGTTGCAAAATGTTTAGTCTGTTGCAAAATGTTTTGCAACAAACTGTTTACTCCAATGTAAATTCGATTGGACATTCTATTCTGGACATTCATTGGACATTTTATTCAATTGGACATAAACAGGTAGGTCCCTCCCCATTTTGTTCCATCTGCTCTGTTTGCTTCCATTTGGTTCTTGAATGGTAAACCGTTTCTGTAATGAATACACCCAAGTCTAGTGAGGAGGACCACAAAAAAAACATACAGAGGCAAATCTCAGCTTTGGCTTCTTCCTGTCCAACATGAAGGGATATGTTTTTGTGGTTATACACTGTAGCTCTGTTGTTCTACAAGGCCTATGGTCATAGCCAATATGCCTACAGTACCCTTCTACTGACCTTGCAAGTCATTGCCACTCTTTCCCTTCTGTTGGCACACAGTCTTACCTGGAACAGGTTCTAGAATGTGAAGGGAAGGAATATCCCTCTTGACTTACACCTGGAACTCCTCAGCGTCTTGAAGTCATTTTTGAAAGACCTGGGTCCAAACATTACTGCGCAAGCAACAGACAGGATTAGCAAGTCCATTGTTGTCGAGGACATGTTGGACACCACAGACGCAGAGTTCGAGGCATCAAAGTCCAGTGGCATCCATCATGCTGGTCGCCAGACCGGGGACATTCTAGCCTTTGTGGAGGTTGTCAGGGAGGCAGAGCTGTTACAACCCAACCAAGCAGAGAGTTCACAGCATTCCCTGGTTTAAACAGAAACATTCTCTCTAAAGTGAAGTACAGTGAGATGTTCCCGTTTGATTTGAAACAGCTTAGGTGCCAGGCTAGCTGGGGATGTGGTTGGTTTAATCTGACCATCTAACTAAGATGTCGACAGTGATTGGGAGTTAAGGAGCAGGAGTAGGATAAATACACTGTTGTCACTGTGAATATTTCTTATTGATTTGTATTTATCAGTACAACTGTTTATCTGCTATTATCTGTATAACTTTCCATGTATCATTGTTCTTTGATTTATGCTTCTTGATTAATTGATAATAAAAAAATCCATAATGTTAAATTCAACAACATCGCTGACAGTTATGATGGTTTGCATTTGATCAAGGAACAACATGCAGATAGTAACAAATGCACATTTTTGAGCAGTCAATCAATTTTTATTTGCTATAGAACAACCATGTCCGCAGCTAAAATGCCCCCCCATTTTGCAGAATTTCTCTTGCGTGTTGTAATCTGAATACTGAAAGGTTGTTGACAATGTAGACACTGATGCTGTACCTGGAACATATACATTCACCAATAATAGTAATTATGACAGCCTGAATTTCGGGAAAGTTCTCAAAAGAAGACCTGTGTCATATCTGATGTTTTTGAAAATATTGTAGAAACACTGCAGCGTTTCCAGATGTAATGTTCTTCATCTTAGCTAACATTATCCACCCCGACCAACTACCCTAATTTCGTTTTTGCAGAAGTAGCCTTCTGTCTTATGTACAGAGCCTTCAGAAAGTATTCACACCCCTTTACTTTTTCCACATGTGTTTGTGTTACAGCCTGAATTGAAAATGTATTACATTTAGATTACACACAATATCCCATAATGTCAAAGTGGAATTATGTTTTTCGATTTTATTTACAAATGTAATAAATGAAAAGCTGAAATGTCTTCAGTCAATAAGCACTTAACCCCTTTGTTATGGCCTAAAATAAGTTCAGGAGTAAAAATGTGCTTAACAAGTCACATAATACGTTGCATGGACTCACTCTGTGTACAATAATAGTGTTTTAGAATGATTTTTGAATGACTAGTACCTAATTTCTGTACCCCACACATACAATTATCTGTATGGTCCCTCAGTCGAGCAGTGAATTTCAAACCGATTCAACCACCAAGACCATGGCGGATTTCCGATGCCTCGCAAAGAATGTCATCTATTGGTAGATGGGTAAAACAACTAAACAGACGTTGAATATCACTGAGCATGGTGAAGTTATTAATAACACTTTGGATGGTGTATCAATGCACTCAGTCACTACAAAGATACAGGCATCCTTCCTAACTCAGTTGCCGGAGAGGAAGGAAACCACTCAGAGATTTCACCATGAGGCCAATAGTGACTTTAAAACAGTTACAGAGTTTAATGGCTGTGATAGAAGAATTGTAGTTACTCCACAATGCTAACAGAGTGAAAAGAAGGAAGCCTGTACAGAATACAAATATTTCAAAACATGCATACTGTTTGCAACAAGACACCAAAGTAATACTGCGACAAATGTGGCAAAGTAATTACTTTTTTTCCTGAATAGAAAGTGTTATGTTTGGGGCAAATCCAATACTACACATTTCTGAGTACCACTCTCCATATTTTCAAGCATAGTGGTGGCTGCATCATGTTATGGGTATGCTTGTAGTCATTAAGGACTGGGGAGTTTTTCAGGATATTAAAAGAAACGTAATGGACCTTTAGCACAGGCAAAATCCTAGAGGAGAAGCTGGTTCGGTATGCTTTCCACCAAACACTGGGAGATGAATTCACCTTTCAGCAGGACAATAACACAAGGCCAAATATGCACTGGAGTTGCTTACCAAGAAGACTGTGAATGTTCCTGAGTGGCCGAGTTACAGTTTTGACTTACATCTGGTTGAAATTCTATGTCAAGACCTGCAAAACACTTTGGGACTATATCAACAGTGGACTAATCAAACCAATGCCAAAATATCGCTTTTGAGTTTTCCTTTAGGTGTGTTGTCCCGTGTCCACTAATTGGCCACACCTGATCTTTAATGATTGCTAGTCTCTTTTAAAATGGTGTCTGTTTGAAAATACTAAAATGAACAGCTTTGTATGCTTTAAAAAACATGGTATGCTAGCTACATCCTGGTGGCTCAGTTGACTAATTCCCATGGCTAGAGAACAGAAGATTATAGGTTTAAATCTCACTGATACCATGTTGCTATAAAAAAGAAATGTTTGCATAAATAATACCAAAGGAAATTAATTTCCATGTGTCCTATCTGTGCTCAAAGTTCACTTTTTTTTAACCTCATAAGCTAGCAGTGTTATCAAAAGTCCTATTGAAAAAAGGAAGTTTAATTAAGTTAAACCTCCACATAATCTATAATTTCTGTTCTCAGAGCATTAATACTTTTTAAAAAATTGTCACATACATGATGTTTTATTGTCACATACACTAGGTGCAGTGAAATAAAGGAACCAGATTAAAACACTCAGAACCTCAAAGCAACCTAAAAGTAAACATTCCCAGAAGAGGAAAAACATTTGAAAAAGGATCCGTTTTACCAGGTCATGAATCATATGGCTTCATTCCTGCAACCAATGTGAAACCAAAAACATATGTTCCCACGACTTCCAAAGAACCAAATGTGCTAGCTGGGTAGCCTGGATGTGCTGCAGACTTAGGATCGGTTCCAGGCTGCAGATCACCCCAGACGGTGGAATACAGAGGGGAGCAGCTCAGCTTCTCTGCCAAAGGGAGGTCGAATCGACTTTCCAGCCATCTTGGTCAGGGTTGACCTTTACAGTAGATTGGTTGCTGCCTTTGTGTCTGTGACCAAAGCTCTAGTCTGGACTCTGAATTGTCTGGTGCTGGTGGTGACAGCGACAGTTTAGCTCCTACAGTCACTATAGGTTAAGTACTTTAACAGCTGAGATAGCAATTGTGTACAGGTGTATTTTATCCCACAACAAGCTATTGATTATCATGAATGCAAACAATGGATAGTAAAAGGCTTGCAAAGGTAAATACACTTTCACTTGTGACCATCTGGCCCATTTGTGTTATTGACTGCCTCAGACTGTGTGCAACAACCATGGCTCATCTGTCATGAAATCTAATACCTACAGGTCAGCGTTTAGGTGTATTAACCATTGACTCAACATGGTGTAACAGCAGGTAGTACGATCCCCTCTCTAGGGTTTGCTCACATTTTTACTCATGTAGACCCTGGTCCCAGTGGTGCGTGTGTGTGTTATTGATAGAGAAGACCTCAGTGACTTCCTTGGAGATGAAGGCAGGGGGCTGAATTGTGTTTGTCATTCTGTCATCGATATTATGTACAGTATGATTCCAGCCATGCCATGGTGTGCCTGATGTGAGCATCTCTCTCTCTCTCTCTCTCTCTCTCTCTCTCTCTCTCTCTCTCTCTCTCTCTCTCTCTCTCTCTCTCTCTCTCTCTCTCTCTCTCTCTCTCTCTCTCTCTCTCTCTCTCTCTCTCTCTCTCTCTCTCTCTCTCTCTCTCTCTCTCTCTCTCTCTCTCTCTCTCTCTCTCTCTCTCTCTCTCTCTCTCTCTCTCTCTCTCTCTCTCTCTCTCTCTCTCTCTCTCTCTCTCTCTCTCTCTCTCTCTCTCTCTCTCTCTATGCGCATGTGCGTGGGTGCATTTGTGTGTCATGAATGGAGGAGACTCGGATTCCACCCACTGCAGTCTCACTTCCTGGTTGTGCCTGGCTGTTTCTGCAGCGGTGTAAATGTCTGGCCCCCAGCCAAGCCAGCCTCAGGCTGCATCCACTGCTGCTGCCACTGTGGAGGCAGGACTGCCGGGAGCAGTGTCCTGTTACAAACAGTGACTTGCCTGTCTCTTTGTGAGCCGCATGTACTTCTAGAAAGGAGGAGGAGAATAAGTAGAAGGAGGGGGGGTTGGTCCAGGGAGAGAGAGGCAGAACAGGCACTGGCTGTAGAGGAGACGAGGGGAAAACCCTACATCAGAAAGAAGCCCAGATTTGGCATCCCGGGACCCCCCAAGAGAGCTAAGGAGAGGAGAGCAGGCTGTCAGACTGACTGAGTGACTGGCTGACTGGCTGAGTGACTGAGCATGACAGGTAGGGAAAGGCAAGCAGACTCCAGAGCCCAATGAATATTTCAGCAGGCTTTGCTTTTCGCCCTGACCTCCATTGTCCTCTCACATCACACAGGGGTTCATCCCTCTCCACCTTACGCCATAGAGCTAACCTTCCCTCCTCCCCTCCCATTCCCCCTCTCCTCTCCCCATTTAGTCATTTTCATATTATATCATTAGTAGCCATGCTTCTTTTTTTTAAAAACACAGCTGCCACCTGCTTTAACTGTGCTAGCTGTAGCTGTCCTTTGCCTGTGCTGTGTCATCTGCTGGAGGCAATAAAGAGAAAGTTATTGAGTACGCATCATAAGCCTGCAGTCTGTTCTGTTGGACAGCTACTGCGTGTAAAGTGCGAGGGGGAAGGTTGTTTCATTAACAAAGTAATGGGATGGCATTCCTGTGGAAACATTGTTTAAAAATTAGGTAGGTTTAAATGAATGAATGATCACACTTAATTACTTCATTACCAGAAACAATTCAATCAGTTTTTTTTTTGTTTGACATGGGGATGGGTGGAGTAAACCCCCGTAGATGTAGTTGTTTTGTACCTTGGCCATTCAGGGGCAGTGTAATTGACATTTGCTGCAGAGGCGATTGAAATCTTATCAATGCTTTTACTCAGCAGATTTCAAATTGTGACCAAGGTTATAAAAGCACGCCATGGTTAATTGACAGCGTCAGCCAAGTAAATAGGTATTTGTTTATGTTGGTCGGAGTATCCAGTATGCATAGTCACTTTAAATTTACATTCATGTACATACAACCTCAATTGGGCCGACCAACCAGTGCTCCCGCACATTGGCTAACCGGGCTATCTGCATTTTGTCCCACCACCCACCAACCCCTCTTTTACGCTACTGCTACTCTCTGTTCATCATATATGCATAGTCACTTTAACCATATCTACATGTACATATTACCTCAATCAGCCTGACTAACCGGTGTCTGTATGTAGCCTCGCTACTTTTATAGCTGGGGCGGCAGGGTAGCCTAGTGGTAAGAGCATTGGACTAGTAACCGGAAGGTTGCAAGTTCAAAGCCCCGAGCTGACAAGGTACAAAGCTGTCGTTCTGCCCTTGAATAGGCAGTTAACCCACTGTTCCTAGGCCGTCATTGAAAATAAGTACTTAACTGTTCTTAACTGACTTGCTTAGTTAAATAAAGATAAAATAAAAAAAATAGCCTCGCTACTGTTGTTTTATTTCTTTACTTACCTATTGTTCACCTAACACCTTTTTTGCACTATTGGTTAGAGCCTGTAAGTAAGCATTTCACTGTAATACAAAACCTGTTGTATTCGGCGCACATGACAAATAAAATTTGATTTGAGTTTGACATGTTCTTTCATTTCCCCTCCTGCTGAATCAAAAACATCTAACAGATGTTGGGATTTTTAAAGTCAAACTCTCAACTATGCCCAATTTGAATGTGGGTTCTCCCACAATCTTTCTGACTGAGAGATGAGGTAATTGGTTTTACTGGGTCAGGCATGTTACAGGCAGAGTAAATAGGCATGTCAGTCAGGGCAGCATTATACTAAGAAATCCTGTTGGTAGTACTGCATATCCTTCTCCAAAGACACATTCATCTAACAATGGTTCTTGGTCATTTGAATGGCATCAGTGTTGTAAAGTACTTGAGTAAATATACTTTAAGGTACTACAGTACTTAAGTAGTTTTTTGGGGTATCTGTATTTTACTTTACTATTGATATTTTTGCAACTTTTATTTTTACTTCACTACATTCCTAATGAAAAGAATGTACTTTTTACGCAATACATTTTCCCTGACAACTAAATGTACTTACATTCTGACAGGAAAATTGTACAATTCACACACTGATCGAGAGAACATCCCTGGTCATCCCTACTGCCTCTGATCTGTCGGACTCACTACACACAAATGCTTCGTTTGCTGGAGTGTGCCCCTGGCTATCTGTCAATAAAAATAAAATAAAAACTGTGCCGTCTGGTTTGCTTAATATAAGGAACTTGAAATGATTTAGAACTTTTCCTTTTTGATATTTAAGTACATCTTAGCAGTTCCATTTACTTTTGATGCTTAAGTATATTTAAAACCAAATACTTTTAGACTTTTACTCAAGTAGTATTTTACAGGGTGACTTTAATTTTTACTTGAGTCATTTTCTATTAAGGTATCTTTACTTTTACTCAAGTATGAAAATTTAGTACTTTTTCCACCATTGAATGGGATATGATGATAACAAGCACAGGAATTTTGTCAAGTGGCAAACAGTCGTCAACTCAACATTATAATATATGTACAGCATTCTGTTACATTGTCACAAAATCTGTTTTAACGGCATTGTTTCGTTGAAAGACATTTGAAAGAATTGTCAGACCTTTCAGTTACAGGGCATCCTATCTGATATTGCGCAGTTAAGCATTTGAGCTGGAACAGAGGATTAAATTGGACAGCCACATGATGCCATCCCAGTGAAGGACGAGAGGTTAGGGTCTGCTGGCGACGGTGCATAATTGACGTCAGAACTGATGTCATTGTTTTCGCACTATCCACTGAGATTTTAAAGTAAGATGCGTGACATGGCTCAACGCGCTCATCAAATCAGCACAATATACTTTTTCAAATTTGCCGCCGCCATGGAGCTAGAACTAGGGTCAGGTATGATGTGCTACTGACAACACATAAAAGAGTAAAGTCCTCAAAACAGAGTTGGCCTCAATTTTGTTTCAAGCAAATACTGCTTTTAATTAATGTCAGAACTGCACTGTCATTTTTGTTCTTTGCTGTAGAAATGTAAGACCAACATATTGTTTGTCAAGGAAGTAGCCTAGTGTAATCTTTATTAGCAAAAACTAACACATAAAGCTTGGAGAATTATGCAAATTCCTGCTTTTGTACTGGGTGCACAACAAAACATCTTTGTTCCATCCCCCTGACTGTCTCTGTCCGTTTTTCCTTCTCCCTCTCTCTCCTCCTCCCTCTAACCCCCACTCTCTCTCCCTGTCTCCCAGATGACAACGTGTCTGCGGGCAGCACCATGGAGGTGGACGACCGCCTGTCCCACCTGGAGCAGCGTGTCCAGTTGCAAGAGGATGAGATCCAGCTGCTGAAGGCTGCACTGGCCGACGCGCTGCGCAGACTGGGCGGCTGTGAGGAGCTGACTCAACCTGGGGCCGGAGCGGGGGGGAGGAGGCCTACCGTGGCAGCACCCACCAAGGGTGAGGAGCTGGGACCCTGGGACCACGTTAGACCACCGTAGTCTCGTCAACGTACAGTACTAGCTGTAATAGGAGAGAAGAGTCTAGAAGCTTCTACTGAGGAGGTTGCATTATAAACCTGATGCATAAGGCGTGGAGAGTGTTAGTTGCCAGCCAGGGGGAATTGTTTTAAGATGGTCATACCCAGGATAATTTAGCCATTTGATTTGGAATTGTAGGACCCCTTAAGGTATCAAACATATATATATATATATATATATATACAAAAATGATTTGATTTAAACATTTAATTTGGCCCAAAGAAATGCATTGAATAAAGAAAGTCAAAAATATATAATTTAAGGAAGTTTGTTCTGAAGTGTCTGTCCTATTTCTGAGAGATATAAGAGATATCACTATACAGTTTATATATGTTTAAATGTATTTAAAGCTTGCAATGGAGAGATACACCATGTACTTTATGTAGTTTTTGGTAAGAATTTGCATTGTCGAATTGGAAAAACTTCAACAACAAAAGGTCTGTTTACTGAACCATTCTTCTCTCCCTCTTTTGATGCCAGTGCGCCAACTCTTGCAAACCTTACCATCCAAGCCTCTCACTCTCAGCAATGGTTATGTCCAGCAGAAACAGATGGGGGGATACCCTTCCTCCCCCTCTTCTCCCAAAAAGGAAGTGTTGCAGTCCATCAAAAGGTAAGACATCCAAATGTGTGGATCTAATACTGTTTTTCTTGGGATCCTTCTATTGTGCATTTCCAAGCCCATCCTTAGGGTGGCAGTGTGGCGTTGAATCTACAGTCTGCACGGCAAACCTATGACCGGAGACATTTCATATCCCTCTCAATATCCTTGTTCACTCTTCACCTTCCCCCTCTTTCCACCTCTCGTCTTTTTCCTCTCCCTCTCACCTATTCTCCCCCACTAGGAAGAGCATGTCGACGGAGCGTCTGTCCACGGTCAGGAGAGAGATGGTGTCTGACAGCAGAAGCAGAACCACCTCGTCAAGCAGCTCCACATGTGGCAGGAGCAGGTGATTGTCTGATACAGCACAGACACCGCTAACCCCCTAAACACAGACACTGACACAGCAAACACTCCTGCTCCATCTGGCTAACTGAGAGAGCATAGAGCATCCATGCATACCGTATACATCTGTGAAGTCTACCCAACATCTGAGAATGGGTATAGAGCTCATCTCTGATCTCTGAGGAAAATATCAAGACAGCTCGTCACGTCCTGAGCAGCCGTAACTGCTTCACTTGCCAGATAAAATACCCTTTCTATCTCCCCGTTCGATCAGACAGGTGACAAATGGTGTGGGTCTGTGTTCTTCTCAGCTGTTCCTCGGGCTGACATTGTATTCTGAGAGTAGAGGTGCCAAGGTCTCAGGGGTTTTTGTTGACGTCCAATTTAGGGCACTGATCAGTAGACCGATCGTTGTTTTTAACCCTCTCGCTGTTCAGATCAGATGACAAATGATCCTTAAACACTTGTGTGAATGCACCACTGATGCATTGCCGTGTAACACCGTGGTGTTCTATTTCTACGGAGAGAGCAGGTGAATGGACGCTGGATGTTTGACTGGCTTGAATCATTTAGACCCCTGTATGTGTAATGTCTAGGGAGGAGAGGAGACGGGTGGAGGTCATCTGACCTCTCTGTCATCTACATACATATAGAAATTCAGATCTACTGATGTGTTTAACTTGTACTTCCATAATTTTAGTCCGGTGCAGTGTTATGTAGGCTACTGTATTTAACAGGATCAGTCGCTTAATAAAGGAAGATGGAACAGTTTATTCACAGTCAAATGCATGGATGGTTGCTTGTATCAAACAGAAACGCCCCACACCTGCTCATTGTTTGAATAGTAGATAACAAGATCTGATTGGTTTTATGGAGGTGCTATTAAGCTTTGAAAGACAGATGGATACAGTCAGTCTGTCCACTCCCTCAATGAGCTCACTCTGCTGAGAGTGTCACATTTCAGGGGCTTAGGTAACGGAGGTGTGGTTACTGAGCAGAAGGGAGGTCCAGCAGAGTCAGGAAGTGCCTCCCCATTGGTGGAAAAAGTGCCCAGACTCCGGGCACAGCAAAAGTTAACTGAATCAACAAGGAAGCCTGTTAGTTGTCGACAGGGTTCTGTTGTGTGAACTGAGTTGCTGTTACCTAACGGAAAAGTTACCATGAAGAGATCACCCAGGTAAATTAATACGTAAACATTTTGCAGGTGATTGTTTGACAAGCCATTTTGGGTCGATGGGTAGTTTAATCCAACAGGAAGCAGTAACTGTTTTTATCTTATGTAGGACCTTTTGATGAGTTATCTTTCAATGGGGTTTGGGGAGGGGCAGCAAAGAAACAAGGCCAGAATGATGCAAAGACCCATTTTGTTATTTACAACAAACTAAAGCCATAGATAACACATGACTACGAAATCAAAAGAAATGCAAGTAACGTTTCTTTCGTGCTGTACAAAGACCTGTCCAGTGTATCGTCTCTTTAAGAACATAAGTGTTTGCATGGGGGAGCTTTGCTCTGTCTTCTCCCTAGGGTTCTCAGCTGTAAATATTGGCCATCAGCTGGGACCATGTGCACGGCAATTCCGACGCACTGTTTTAACGTTTAGAAACGTTAATTCTCGCTTGTGATACAGTTTTAGAAACTCTAATCTCACATCAAGTTCATTTCACAAATACTTTCACAAATACAAACATATGCACTTACTGTACGCTGTTTCAACCATTTGTAACAGTTGCAGCCCACTGTATTTTTCAGTTCAAACACTATTCTGGCGTCCTCCTTCCGTTACTCACAGGTGTTCGGATGCGTGCTAGATAGCTAATTAGCGCAGGTAGTCGCCTCTATCTTCCGGAAACAAGCGCCGTATGGGAACCCTAGCCACAAAGGTATGTAGTTAATTTAGCCTTTTGTTTAAAATAATAATAATCTCACTGATATGAAAGAAGGTCCTTATGCTTCCAAAACTGTACCGCAAGCGATGCATGCTAATGTTCAGACCGAGCTTCGAGGCTCTTGAAACCCTCCCCGAACGGAAGATACCGTTGTGAATATACACTAGGGTTAGCGTCTATGAATAGGCTAAAGGGAGCTATGTCCCATTCCAGTTTTAGTCGGATCCTTTGAGTTTGCGGATGTGTGAGTCAACAAACCAAAAAGGATGGGCATTTTTCTATCTGTGGTTGATCCCGCCCCCCCCCCCTGCAATGTTTCATTGGGATTGTGGGTGGATGGGTAGTTTGTTTATCTGGATTACGGATTCCTCTTGCTCTGCAGAATGACTTGATTGGCACTCTTGCTCATCCACATGCATTAAACATCTCGACTGACGCACCCTGATTGCAGACCGGCTTGATGGGATAGCTGAGCCTGAGGACGAGGAACAGATTGCATGTATTTGAATGGCAAATTTGATTTGGGGGTCTGAGTGCATGCAAATTCTGATTGAGGAAGAGTGAATGATGTCCTGTTGGACCGCTTTTCTATCTCTTGCTCTTTTTAAATGAGATGAAGCAGCAATCTGTACTGATGTCGACTATGGATCTATTTGCATATTTTTGTTCCCTGCATTCGGATAGCACCTGGAATTTACTAGGTAGGCCTTATGATGGTAGGTTATAATAGGTATTTTAGTATTTCATAGATTTCAACGGTAACGTTCTACCAAATGGTACAGTATTTCTTGTTTTGATGATTCTTAAAGAAATAAACTGCACTGTCGGAGGCTTTTCAAGCCACCCCATTATTTATCTCTCTGGCCTTCCTGTTTGCCAGCTGCCATCAAGCCTTGCTTTAATTAGTGGTTTTGGATCTTTCAGCGACTCCCATTGGACACAACAGGGCCTCTCCTCTTTTTGAAAATCTGCATGCAGGGAGACAAACAGGCCTTTATGTGGGTACTTTAAAGAGAGCCCTTCCCCGACTGTCTCTGTGGTTGTCCCACAAATAACCAGTCTCCAGATATAATACACTGTAGTGGATGAATGCTCAGCCAAAGACAGAAACATGAAAGCCTCTGTTTACTTGCACTTTATCCCTCGTGTTTTCAGTCTGTCGATCTGTATTGGATCTTACTGTGTGCTATGCCCTGCGATTAACCAAACTGGTATTTGCCCAAATGTACTACTAATACGGTGTCCGTTTGAATAGCATGATTTAATGAAACAAGCTGTCAAAGAAAATAATCTGCAGCAGTATTGTAATTGTATTCATGTTCCTCCTAGACTTTTCTCTCATCTTACGCACCATCACTCCTGTGACTATGTTGCCATGGTAATCTCCAACTGTCCTAGCTAGGAAACCTTGTTTGGCTTTGACAGAAACTCATTGCTTTTCAGCTGATGTAGGGGAGTGCTGGAGAGGCCCCCCGACAGGATACTAACTGTCTGTGCTGTCTGTCACTCTCTCTTGCTCTTTATTTCATTCTCTATCACTCTCGTAACTGGCCTTATTTTCCATGTCATGGCACAGCACCAGTTGTATTTTCTATATCATGAATACAGTATTTTCCTGTCCGCATTGTTTGAATACTGTATTTAATGTTTGTTTTCTCTATGCTCTACAGTATGAACTACTACTTTTAATATTGCAGGCTATTTGGATAATGCTCACCGGGCATTGTGCTGCAGGTAGATGGGTTCTACTGTAGACAGAAAAGTCGGAGGCATAAAGGATGAGGTCACTGAATAATTTAGTCCATTGCAGCAACACCATGAGTTAAAAACGGCATCTCAGAAAATCACTCTTCTCTTTTTTTTCTCTTCGTTTCAGCAAAGAATGCTCCGTCAATGCAGGTACGTCTTAGCACGGCAACAGGCCTGCATGTGATTCCTTTACCATACCCGGCGCCCTTTTATAGAGAATACAGTGTACAAGATACTGTAGCAAGATGATTCATTATATTAATTATATGCAAACAAAAACATAATTTCCAGGCACTGAGCATTTAGAAATACTACCCCCCCGTTAAAAAATAAGCATTGACCAGTGTACTACATGGGAATCCATGAAATATGTCCAATAAACAACAACCAATAGCCTGTCTGTTATTGTTGGGGCTATATTCATTTTTAACAAGCCAATTACCAGCATTTTCCCATGTCCTCTCTGAGTGCTTGGGTAGATGATTAGGGGCCGCAGAGCTGCATGCTAAGAGCCAGAGAGGACAGCACACTGCTCCGTTAATGAGCTCAATTGACTCCCGTTATGACAGCAGCCGCAGCACTATAATGCCAACCATAACCGCAATTTGTTTTTAATATAACGTTATGTCAGCCAAGAGAGACCGTATTATGGGGTACCCCGAGTTATTGTGGTGCCTCAATGTCATGTTTTTGTGCAAAGCTTCAGAACCGTTTGAAATGACATACACTGAAGCTATCTCTTTTGCCATCATGCTTCAGTGATTCAACGCACAAATCCTGCCCCTTACATGGGTGGTGGAACAGGATTTGTTGGCGTGCTTACGTTCAAAAGACTTACATTTCACTATCCACCATTAATGCTAGCAAGGAGCGGTATAGATAGGAAGTGCTTCACCATTTAAAAAAACCAAACAATTTCTCTCTCCCCTGCAAGTTCTTATCTCCCTGTTCTTTCCCCCTCTCCTGTATCAGAGGATGGCTATGTGAGGATGTTCTTGAGGGGTCGGCCAGTCACCATGCACATGCCTGACCAGAAGAGGGACAGCTACAGACTGGACCACAAGGGGACGCTGCCTGAGCACAAGCTCAAACTGCAGTGGGTGTATCTTTCTGTCACTGACAAACAGAGAATAGTGCTGCAAGGCATACAGGGGTGTATTCACTACGAACCAAACGGAAAACAAACAGGGTGGAACCTACCTGAACTATTCCAATATAAGCTTGTTTTTGTTGCATTTGTCCCCCAGTTTGATAGGGTTGGAGTAAGGATTACACCCCAGATGAGGCAGGGAAAGCTTGTGGGGGACAATGGCTATAGAAGTATATTTAAGCAATAAGACACACGGGGGGGTTTATGTGTATGTGACCAATATACCACGGCTAAGGGCTGTTCTTAGGTGCCACGCAACGCGTAGTTTGGCCACAAACCCCCGAGGTGCATTATTGCTATTATAAACTGGTTACCATTGTAATCGAACAGTAAAGATACATGTTTTGTCATACCTGTGGTATATGGTCTGATATACCACTGCTTTCAGCCAATCAGTGTTCAGGGCTTGAACCACTCAGTTTATAATGTGCATTTGTGAAAGAACATTTCAGTGTTGCAGTACTGTCATCACACATGAATATAGTACCACATTACTATTTTTTTATATAGTTGATTACTTGTGTGTGTGTGTGGCCTCTGGAGAGTAACTTCTTTGATTTGTATTGTACTTACCTCCCATAAGTTCTGAGATGGCATCAGCCTCCTACTGTTCAACAGTATAATTGTTCAGACAGGATTACTGTTGTGGTCCTTAACCCTTGGTTGTCCAGGTATGGGTACAGGGGCAGAGACTGCCGTTCCAACCTCTACCTGCTCCCCACAGGGGAGATAGTCTACTTCAATGCCTCCGTGGTGGTGCTCTACAATGTGGAGGAACAGCAGCAGAGACATTACCTGGGCCACAACGACGATGTCAAATGGTAAGGCTAGTTGGTGTGCTTGGTTCAGCAGCTCCCACTACCATAAGCTTTTTAGATGACTGGTGTTGGCATACAACTTTTCTTCTGGAATTTTTATTTTCTTCTTCTTCTTAGCCTTAGCTTTGACTCCAGATGGTGACACCCCACTGCATTTAGTGCAGCAATGCACGTCATAAGCTTTGCAAAGGGCAAGATGTGTCATCTGGAATTTATTTAGCTAAATGTGATTGCACACTAGATCGCATTCACAGTTTTGTCTGATAATCATCAGCTATCACTTGATTTAAATCGGGGCAAGATAGTTTTGCATTTTCCAAAGGCTTACTGTGCCAAGAGAACTTCCTTGAATGACACATTGATTCAGAATAAACGTTATTTAAACGAGGTCCTGTTCGAGGCTCGGTGTCTCCTGTGCAAACAAAGGTTGGGCTGGTATATGTTAATATCCTACTTGCACAGTGTCACTTTCATACATGTTGGGCTATAGCTAACTCTTTGACATACCTGACCGGAATACTCATTCATTTGTATTGTGGACTGTTTTCATTGTGGCTATAAATTCTACATTATCTTTAAAATGTGCAAATGTGTTCATGAAAGTATTACTTATCATCACAACACTAATGCTTCAAGGGCTTTTCATACCAGTGTATTTGTTGTAGGGCCTTTTATTTGCTTTTTGAAGTATCATTGACTGTTTGTTTATTTCATGAGTCATTAAAGTGCTGAATAAATGAGTTGACTTTGATGGCATTTTAGCCTGTTGTATACAGAGACTGGGGGGAACAAACAACAAGAATTCCCCAGAGGACAGTGGGAAAGGTTAGCTTGGCCTTATGACTCGCCACATCACTGTGACTGTTCTGTCTTCCCGACAGCTTAGGCATCCATCCAGACATGGTCACCATAGCCACTGGACAAGTCGCCGGAACCTCCAAAGATGGCAAGGTACATTTTTAAAATCAACAATCTTCTTCAATTCTGGAGGAATGACATCTTACGGGAATCGTATTGTGGTTCACAGTAGTATGTATGACTGCAGTGGTTCCAATTTCTCTCTCTCAGACCCACTCTTTCTCTCTTTCATTCATTTCATTATCAGCTGTTAGAGGGCAAGGTACATTTAAAATCAACAATTTCTGAAGAAATGACCTGTTATATCCTCTTATGGCCATCTTATATTGTATAATATTTATATTTAATTATAGCGCATGACTGCACTGTATCCAATTTCTTTCTCAAACCCACGCTCTCTCTCAGATGTTGCCTCCTCATGTGCGTGTGTGGGATTCGGTCAGTCTCAATACCCTGCATGTCATTGGGATGGGCGTGTTTGACCGGGCAGTCACCTGTGTGGCCTTCTCCAAGTCGGTAAGCCCTCCCCAACCTGCTTACAGACTGAACTTTGAGAAGAGAAAGTCAGTCATTCATTAGTACTTTGAAAACATGTTCCATGACAATAGCCGGCATGTTTATGTTAAATATCTATAAATTGTCTGAAACTAATAGAGCTATTTATTTACATGGCACGTATGCCTCTGACTAACACCTGTCCTTCAACAGAATGGTGGTGCTCATCTCTGTGCTGTCGACGATGCCAATGACCACATCCTGTCTGTGTGGAACTGGCAGAAGGAGAAACAGCTAGCGGATGTGAAGGTGACGAGGCCTCAGACTAAACTACAGTATGCATGAGGAGAGCTGCTTTCCTTGATATTGTATGGCATATCACTGCAATAAAGACGAGTCATGATTGATCACTGATCATAAATAAAGAAAAGTGAAGGCGTCAGCAGTGTAGGCCTAGGTATGAATAAGTGTCGTAGTCTGGCGCAATCAGTCACCATCGTCTGCCAGTTCAGGGGTCTAATTCCTGCTGTCATCCCCTCCAGTGCTCTAATGACTCAGTGCTGGCTGCAGCCTTCCACCCCATGGACGCCAACCTGATCGTCACCTGTGGGAAGTCCCACTTGAACTTCTGGACCATGGAAGGAAACACTCTCACCAAGCGCCAGGGGCTGTTCGAGGTCAGTGGATGAGCGAAAGACAACTTAACTTCTGCCTCCTGTTAACTTTTTAAAATTATAATGAAACTGTTAAACCTTTTCTCCCAGAAAAACGAGAAGCCCAAGTACGTGCTGTGTGTGGCCTTTGCTGAGAACGGAGACGCCATCACAGGAGACTCCAGTGGAAACATCTACGTCTGGGCCAAAGGTCTGTTTGAAGACCTTAGCCTTCTCAGCCACTGTAACTCAGTGCTCTGCAACCAGTCGTTCAGTTCACGCATCCATTTCTTATATGAAAGCAATTTATTAAGAAATAAAGCACACATCGCAGAAGTCCACCTCACGTCCCTCCTTGAAGCATATTATTTGATGTGGTTTGTGATTGACCAGTGGTTTGTGATTGACAGGTGGGAACCGGATCAGCCAGGTGGTGGCAAAGGCCCACGAGGGCGGGATCTTCTCCCTATGTGTGCTGAAGGATGGTACACTGGTGTCCGGTGGAGGGAAGGACCGCAGGATGGTGCTCTGGGACCACGACTATAACAAGCAGAGTGAGATGGAGGTGAGAGAAGAGGGTGTGGATGACTCCGAAGGATGAGTAAACCTTATGCAGCTAAGGACACGCTGTACTCTTTATGACCCAAAATCGAGACTGCTGAGCTCATAGCTTCCCTCGACTTTTCCCCTTTAGCACATAACGGTTAGCAAGACCAAGCGTTTAACTGTATAGGTGTCCTTTGGGCAGCCGTAATTCTACTTGAGAATGACCCATGAGATGTATAGTTTTATTCTTGTTGCTGTCGTGTGTCCTCTCTCTCAGGTGCCTGAGGCGTTTGGGCCAGTGAGAGCCGTGACTGAGGGGAAGCAGGGGGAGCTGTTAGTGGGGACCACCAAGAACACCGTCCTTACAGGCTCTTTCCCTGACACACTCAACCCTATAGTACAGGTACACCACCTGTCAATTGCCAATGGAACATATCAGTAGGAAGTATGGTTTTTACCTGTTTTACCTCCCATATTTCTCTTCTCTCCCTTCCTCTTTTACCGTTCACCCTCGTCTGTCTCCATTTTGCTTTTTCTGTACTTTCTCTATCATCTCAACTCTCTCGCCTCCTCTTAATCTCTCAGGGTCACACAGATGAGCTGTGGGGCCTGGACATCCATCCTTCCATGGAGCAGTTTGTGACTTGTGGCCAGGACAAGCAGGTCCACCTATGGGACACCAACTCCCATCAGCCTCTCTGGAGCAAGACCACCGAGGTGCTCAATCTTCCAGCTCTTCTCTGTAGCTACTCTCCTTTTGAATATACACCAGCTTCAAGAAGAGTTGTACTTGGTCCAGATCCACACTTGGTTACCTTGCTGTAATGACAAAGGCACTTGAAACATCTAGCTTAGTGAATTTACATCAGTCCATTGTAGTTGTCTTGTATGCGATGGGCACCATGCAGCCCTGTTGACCCTCCATGTCTCCCTCCGTTCCTCCAGGACCCAGGGCGCTCTGCAGGGTTCCATCCCAGTGGAGCTGTGCTGGCAGTGGGGACCATGACAGGAAGGTACTTCAGATCCTCAGGCACTGGCTTGACGATCATCTCTGTGAATCATCAGTGAAACGCTAACGGCACAATTCAGATGGACAGGATGAAGGATTGGCTATGTAATTTGATTACATGGTGTCAGTGCAATGACTCCATCCAATAACCTCTCCCTCCCTATACTTTCCTCATCCTGTCTGTAGGTGGTTGGTGCTGGACACGGACACACAAGACCTGGTGTACATGCACACGGATGGCAACGAGATCATCTCTAATGTCAAGTACTCCCCAGGTACCGTGCAAGAGTCATTTCCGATATTACAAATCCCGCCTTAAATATACACGTTGTTTAATGGCGCCAATAAGTGAAATCTCAGAAAATGGCTGAACATCTGTCTGAACTGAACGGTACAGGATTGTACCGTTCTTATCCACCTCCTCCTACAATCACAAATAACCTAACTCTCCTGCTCTCAGACGGCAACTTCCTAGCCGTGGGTTCCCATGACAACTTTGTTTACATCTATGCCGTGACGGAGAATGGCAAGAAGTACAGCCGCGTGGGGAAATGCACTGTAAGTAATAAAGACAATCCCATTGATGGGAAATTAAATTCCTGTTTTAAAAACTATTACACTAACATTTTTATTTATTTTCCTCCTAGGGACACTCCAGTTTTGTCACCCACCTGGATTGGTCCGTCGACAGCCAATACATTGTAACCAACTCAGGAGACTACGAGATCCTATTCTGTGAGTCTGTTTTGTCCAAACGGGTAACTCTTGTCTGTAACTGTAGGGTTGTGGTACATTCTAGCTTATCTTCTGTTTGTGGTAAAGGGGAAGCTTCCAGCGGCAAACACGTGACGAGCATGGACCTAGTTCGTAATGTGGAGTGGGCAACCTCCACTTGTGTACTAGGCTTCAGCGTCTTTGGTGAGTCACCACTTCCTGTTTTCACTTGTGATATGGGGTAATGATGGCAAAGCCAGACTGTTGGCAAAGCCAGACTGTAGCTTTATGAAACTTCTATGCGTCATCTGTAACGGAGTTCTTTAAACAGTCGGTTCAGGTCACTAGCAATTGGTGATTGTGACAGCAGTCAATCATTTTAAAATGGAGCTGTTAGTCTTTGCAGTTGTATCAAGTGGGAGTCGATATTGTTTCCTGCCTCTGGTTTGGTTCTATCTGGTGGAGTAGTAGAGTGTTTACTTGCGTTTACCGTCTACCCACCTTTTGCGGAAGAATGCTTTGAAAGTATAAACACTTAAGCGTGACACTTTTTTTTTTTTTCTTCACCACGACTGGCAATCACAGTTTACCCAGCTATTGTTTCTTTACCACTTCATCGCTGGTTCAATTTAGGTGTTTGGCCCGACGGTGCTGACGGCACAGACATCAACGCCGTGTGCAGGTCACATGACTCCTCCCTGCTGGCCTCTGCTGATGACTTTGGCAAAGTGCACTTGTTCTCCAACCCCTGCTCCCAGCCAAGGGTACGCTTGTTGTCATTTACATCTTATATGCTTTTATATTAGTGTTTTCTCATCCACTTAAATAAACTTGTTTGCATCTAAACAAAGTTAATCATTCAGGGGACATTTTTGACAGAAGTGGATGAATTATTAACCTTCTCTTTGTTTGTCTCCCTTCCTTGTCACGCCATGCAGGCCCCGAGCCATACCTACAGTGGCCACAGCAGCCATGTGACCAACGTTGCCTTTCTCCACGATGACAGTCACCTGATCTCCACCGGCGGGAAGGACACCAGCATCCTCCAGTGGGTGGTCGCCTAGACAACCCTGCTGCATCAGTCTCCACCGTCGCCTCCTGCCCACAAGAGGGCAGCACTTCCGTGCCTATAAAAACACCCACTTTAACCCTCTCCTCTCTGCACTCCTGTTTGTCTGATGGTACTGTCTTGAGGTGCCACTAGGTGGGGCACTGACTTCAGAGAATAAGCATGTCGAGCCTATTTAAGACTATTTAAACACAGTTGTAGCTGCTATTTATGTTGCAAAGGTATATAGAAGTATATATGAGTGGCTGTGGTATTCTAATATTAACTGTAATGTGGTGTGGCACCTACAGTAGCACTTGAAACATATTTAGGACTGAGTTTAAGCTGTGCTTTGCCTTCATTTGTTTAATAAAGTTTCTAACCCGATCATGTTTGAATATTCTCTGATACTGTACTGTAAGAGCTATCTATCAGAGGCAGTGACTCAAACGGTGTACTGCGACTTTAAAAAGTAGTGCTAAAATAATCATGTTGAATGTAATGTAGAATTGCAAACATTTTGGGTTTTCTGACTTGCTTTGGAGCTACCGGTACGATCATCCACTACAGTATACTCATATCACTTCCTGTTCTCTGTAGACTGTCGACATGCTGACGACCATAACACCCCTTTTAACCTATTTGTTTGAAGGCTCAAGGCCTAACCTGTTGTTATTGGTCATGAGGCTGCTGTGGAGGTGACCTGTCAACACGTGCCTGATTAGCAAGGAAGAAGGTCATTGTAAACCTAAAACAGCATTAACGTCCTATTGTTTTGCCCTCTGGGGTTCAATCATGTGGCTGAAGTCATGTTTTTTTCCTGTAAATCTTAGGTAAACAGACAATGTCCTTGATAGTTGTCCATTTGCAATCCTATTTTACACAGTACTTCAAAAAACTTAGTCATAGTTGGTGAATACACGTTCAGGTACTCTGTGGTGTGTTTTGCACCAAAAACCTCTGCACTCCTACTTACGCATCAAAGTAATTGCTGTCCCGCTTAAAATTAATCTGTCAGCTATTCAGAATACCTCACTCATCATTTTAACAAACATTGTGTGTTACTGAAAACAAACACGAAAATGGTGGTGCAAGTGGGTTGACTGTCTACATATAGCAAATGCTGCCGTACTGTATTATGTAAAACAGCTCTCTACAAAGCCAAGCTCAAGCAGGGAGGTTAGTGGATTTTAATCTTCAAAGAGGAAGTGCATATCTTGGGTAATTGGTTGCTGGGCAACAGCTGGGTTGATGCTGCTGTGTTGAAGCCCTGGTGTGTGGGAACACTAATCTGCCTCTTTCCAGGCCGCCTCAAGCTGCTCCCTCCCTGGTACTCACAGTCACTGAGGTTGGGGGGTGGGGGTAATAATATCGACTTCTCGGGGGATATCAAAAGTTATACAAAATTACTAACATTTTTAGAGTGGAATTAGGCAGATGAGACTCCCAGCAGCTGTGCCAAGCAGCCACTTGTTGAGTGGCTTTTTTGTGTGTTTTCACTCCAAGATTAAAGCCCAAGCTCGAAGTAGAACCACTTTAGTAATAGGAGGTCTAGATCTTTTACCCCACCTCTTCCCCTTGAAATTCCCTGACAAAAATGTAATTCTTTGTGGTATAAAGGATGATTTGAGCAATTACGAGTAATTTGGTTACCATAAAGTAGGTCTAAATGTTTTTTTGCTTGTCAGAATCAAGTAAATCGAGACCATGAAGGTAAAATACATTGAAATAAGATTTAAATGACTTGTATTAAGCCTTTTTAAGGTTAAAATAAGCTAAATGATCGACCAATGACGTTTAGATAATTTGGCTTGGCAAGAAAAGAAAAAACAAACACACAAAAAAACAAGTGATGTATTGCTCTATATAAGATTGCTTACATTTAACTTTTTGCAGTGTAAATAAATCTGAGTTGCTTTTCTCTACTGTCAGGACCATGGGCTCAAAGATTCATTAGCAACAAATATTTATCCATATTAAGCTCTAAACAGTCTCTGATAAACATAAAATATTCCAGGTTTAGGCATGAATCCAAATCTTAAAAACTAACAGAGGAATACAAATATAAGAATGCAAATGTAATGCTATCGCCTTTTTGTCTCAATTCACTGCAATTGGCTTGTCCATGTTTCTTTTCAATTATTTTGAAAAAGTGTATTTACAATTACACCTCAAGGTGCCTGTTGATGAAGAATTGATGGATTAACATTGGTAGACCTAAGAATGGCCACAAGGGGGTTATATCTCCAGTCCAATATGTATAAAGTGTGGTGCCTGTAGGATATCCAGTAGTAATTCAAGTCAATAGCCAATTTGAAGGAGTCATTGATCAGGTTGTCTCTTGAAACATTCAAGACCAGAATATTTCTGATTTATATCTCTATATAAATGATTTATATCCCTGTATAAATAGAATTAGAATGAAATGAATCCTCTTAAAACAAAGTACATTTTATATTGGGAATAACTGTTTTGATGTTTACCCCTTAGAGATGGTGATTCAGGACAGAAAATAAGCAGATGGTCCAAAACAGATTCCAAGTAAAACCGCAGCGGGTGGAAGAGTTTGACTCCGGTCTCCCACAGAACATAAAATGACGCTAGACGTTATTTGATTCTCTGACACGTCTAGCCTGTGCTGAGTCTGTTTACCATACTTCTGATCACACTGTTCCCTTAGCCCACCACATGGAGAGAAGCCATCCCCCTTTCTCCTCTCAACAAGGACCATTTAATTGATCACTTTCCAATACACAAGACTGGGAAGGCTGATACTGCATGTCTTTCTCTCTGGTCTTGTGTGTAGTATTTATGTTGGCCAGCATGAATCAATCTCCAGCTGGATATGCAGAAGAGATACACTGTGATTCCTTTTCCATTTGTGGCTTGCATGAGAATTGTAGATACGCACTCACTTACTGTAGGTGCTCACTCACTTATAGCCCTGACATCCCATCAGACTGGATGAAAGACAAATTGGATCTCACACAATCACAGCATAAACTCATGTGGACAGATGCAGGGATGTAGGTTCTACAACACACCTTAGTGACCACTGATATGGAAAGTCTACAGTGGGGTCCTTGTTATAGATGGGCAAAAATGACTGTTTAAAAGACATCATTCAAATACTGAGTAATATCCTCAAAAATATTTGGGATTATATAATTCTATACTAATACAATTGTGCAGAGAAAGAGATTTTGTTTAACCTTTAACCTCTAAATGATTGTTAATCTAACTGCACTGTCCAATTTACAGTAGCTAATACAGTGAAAGAATACCATGCTATTGTTTGAGGAGAGTGCACAATCATGAACTGGAAAATGTATGAATAAACCAATTAGGCACATTTGGGCAGTCTTGATACAACATTTTGAATAGCTATGCAATAGATCATTGGATCAGTCTAAAACTTGCACATACATAGCTACCATCGAGTGGTCAAAGTCTAAATTGCTCCTGAATAATTAATTATGGCCTTTCTTTTGCATTTCAAAGATGATGGTAAAAAAAAAAAAATCTTTATTTTATCTTTTACCAGATCTAATGTGTTATATTCTCCTACATTAATTTCACATTTCCACAACTTCAAAGTGTTTCCTTGCAAATGGTATCAAGAATATGCTTTTATCCTTGCTTCAGGTCCTAAGCTATAGGCAGTTAGATTTGGGTATGTCATTTTAGGCGACAATTGAAAAAAGGGGGGGGGGGGGACAGATCCTTAAGAGGTTTTAACAAGTAATATATTGTTTTTCTTAAAAAGGTAGGGGTCAAAATTATTGACACCCCTAAACATTCTTATAAAATAAAGCAGTCAAAAGTTTAGTATTTCGTCCCATATCCCCACGCAATGACTACATCAAGATTGTGACTCTAACTTGTTGGATGCATTTGCAGTTCATTTTGGTTGTATTTCAAATGATTTTCTGCTCAATAGAAATACATGCTAAATAATATAGTGTGTTATTTTGAAGTCATTGTCATTGTAAATAAGAATAGAATGTGTTACTAAACACTTCTACATAAATGTGGATGCTACTATGATTAGGAATAATCCTGAATGAATCACGAATAATGATGAGTGAGAAGATTACAAGGGTCAAAGATCATACCCCCTAAAACACAAAGAGACACAAACATAGACACATGCATACATACACACGATAACATACACACACGTACTCATGGATTTTGTGTTGTGGATATGTGGTAGTAGAGTAGTGGCCGGAGGGAACACACTTGTGTTGTGAAATCTGTTGCGAAGTACTGTAACATTTTAAAATTGTATAAACTGCTTTAATTTTGCTGGACCCCAAGAAGAGTAGCCACTGCCTTGGCGCTACTTTTTTAATGATGCTAACGTTTTATTCATCAATCATGACAGTCAGATTATGGTATGAAGTCATGGTCAGTATAGGCTGTTGTATCTCTGTACAAGAGACTACAGCATCATTTCAACATGTGTTTGTTGTTGTTTATGATTACAGATGCTTGAAGGCATCTGGCTGATCTGAATCAAAGCATGGTAATGCAGCAGTGTGCTGTCCAACATGTTGTTTACAATTTGAGTGTGTTACTGGAAAACTGTACTCTTTTAACATGCCCAAAAAAAGCCTGCTTTTGGCCTGAGTCAAACCCCAGGCCCGAAACGAAAAGAGACAGCTAGGAATGTATGTCCAAAACAACAAAAAATCACTGACACTACAGGGATCCATAAATGCACAGGTGTGCTTTTGAAGTGGAATGTTGATGGGAGGAGCTCATATAGAATATGGAAAATGACATTTATATTTTATGGTGGAAAAACTTCCATCGAGCAAACAAGCATCTGATCTGACGTGGAAATCTGCATAGGCTACAATGCATTTCTTCATAGGCTATTGTGGGTAGGTTACTATGACACCAGAACTGCATTTGACAAACCCCTTGTCGTTGTCTGTCTTGTAGATTCTAATTCTCTGGGCCCTGGCTATCTATCTCTGTGTCTCTTTGGAGGTTTGGTTGTATCAGAGGTGTTTGTGCTGTGCATTTGACACATTCCAGTTGCCACAGTAGTGGGTCAACAGGGCAGCGTGGGGTACACACCTCCCTCTCTCTCTCTCTCTCTCTCTCTCTCTCTCTCTCTCTCTCTCTCTCTCTCTCTCTCTCTCTCTCTCTCTCTCTCTCTCTCTCTCTCTTTATCTCTTGAGTTCATCTGGTGTGGCACATGATGAATTTCTCTGAAATGGAGCTATGCACCGTAAAATGAGGAAGATGGCTCTTTTAATGGACTCTAATGACTGTTGTTGCTAGGATAGAAGCCTTTTAGTGTGATGTACGGAAAGAGGGGCCGTGATTTCAACATGTTTCGTTTCACATTGGATCCCTCTTTTGATGTTGACCATTACTTTACAATAATTGATGTCTTGTTCATGGCAGCAATTTAATCACTATCTCTCTCTCTCTCCCCGCCACCTCATTACATAAGTCTTGGGATAACAGCTTATTTTAAGTACCCCCCTCCTGTTGAAGTGAACCTGTAAATATTCCAATATTATGAATATGTCAAGAATGTGAAGTACTGTTTTCATTTAAATCTATGCCCTGGGTTCCACCCTGAAACCCTATCTTGGCTGTGATCGTAACAGCTGGTGTGTGTCCATGTTTAGTTGTTTTTTTCTCTGTTTATTTGAGGATTTTGTTCAGGGAACTTAAGAACTGAAACAATTGATGGCAATATATTTTGCCATATGGAGTCTTAAAATCAACCCAAACACTTTATAGTGTTAGAAATAAAAGCTAAAAGGTATTTCCAGCTCTCTAAAAAAAATCACAGTGTAATTTCTCACCTCCACTGCTAGGATGGGATGTACAGACAGAGGGGCCATGATTTTAACACGTTTCATGGCAGCAATTGAATCTCTCTCTCGCACACACAATCTCTCTCTCTCTCTCTCTCTCTCTCTCTCTCTCTCTCTCTCTCTCTCTCTCTCTCTCTCTCACACACACACACACGCACACACACACACTCGAACCCACGCTCTCTCATATACGCACGCACTCTTTCTCGCGCTCTTTCTCTCTTCACTCTCCATTCTCGCTGTCAATAACTTTTGGGGGTTTTCCACAGAAGTAAAATAAATGTCATGTCCGATGATAAGCATCTGATGAAAAATATGAAGCATTCTGCCAGATAGAGACTACAGTGTGGCGATTGCAGACGCGTACCTTCAGTGCACTGTCCCAGTGGCGCCATCCACATGAAGTGAGCAAAGGAGAATTCGACACAGCGCTGTACTCAGAGGAGTGAGGATTACACAGTTTACTCAACGAATCAGTTGTACTATGGACAATATCGCGAATGTAAGTGTTTCACCGTGTATTTCATGTAAACTATAAATGCCAATTTAGACTTCAGAAGTGAGCGCGCCTGTTATCACCTGCATTGCATGACAAAGGATGAACATGTATTTTAGGCGTATGTTTTGTACCATAACTACTACATTTATCATTGCCTTGTTTTATTAAGCTCTCTGTTTTCTATCTATCTATCTATCTATCTATCTATCTATCTATCTATCTATCTATCTATCTATCTATCTATCTATCTAATCTATTTAGAGTAGACCTATCGAAAGTAACGTACGTAAGTGTGAATTCCTGATAAGATAACATTTACAATTGTTGATGGGCCTAGTGAAATGTGAAAATGAAATTGGCAGCATTTATAGTAACTTCATTTAATTAAAGGTTTTACTATCTCTACCGCGCCCACTTATTTAACAGTAGCAAAGCAGATAATTGAATTGCTCTCCTGCTCATAAGAAGGACGATTCCAATGAGTATTAATTGAGTCAATTCAATGCACATTGGGGGGAGTTTTCTGTGAACATTCAGCGCAATGGAACACATGTTCCCCCTTTCAGAATTTCCCCCATTGGCTGCATTGATGGTTGTAGTATTTACAGCATAATCTCACCCTTTAAAGACTATCTGCATTGTGTTGAACTAATCCCCATTTCTGAACCAGTAGGAACGATCACCCTTTAACTGTTTGAGCTGCTGACCTTTAAGACTCACAAATTACAATGTGGTTTGCTAAAAGCTCTGGAATTATGTACCCTGTCTTTGAGACAGTGTTTTCTTACCAAACCGCTGCAATTAACTGCGACTGCTCACTTCCTTTGCTTTTTGTAAGCCATTTATTAAAACATTCTAGTCCTGTAGAAGGGTATACTCTCCAGTAGTGGTGCGCGTGTAAAATCAGTGGGTAAGCCAAGCCAGAAAAAAAGCCACATTACAACCTATGTGTTGTGATAATTGTGTTGTTTGCTCTAGAACCTGTTAGTTCATAAGCCGTGCAAGTTGCCACCTTGATATACAGGCCTAAGGCAGAGACAGTAAAAAGACACAGTGGCAGAATAGATTCAACCACACCTTTGTTTCATCTGTTACATGAAGCTTGCTGCAACCTGGTCTCAGAGCATTTTGTATGATTCTGTTCGTAAATCTGTGATAATACATTTAGTATGCTTTGTTTCATTTCATATGGTATGTATTAATTTGTGGATGTCCATCGCCCATTTCACATGATATGTTACGAATGACAATTCAAAATATATGTTACAAATTTGCAAAAACATACTACAGTCGTGGCCAAACATTTTGAGAATGATACAAATATTCATTTTCACTAAGACTCGATACGGCAAAATATATTGCCATCGATTGTTTCAGTTCTTAAGTTCCCTGAACAAAATCCTCAAATAAACAGAGAAAAAAACAACTGAACATGGACACACATCAGCTGTTACCATCACAGCCAAGATAGGGTTTCAGGGTGGAACCCAGGGCATAGATTTAAATGAAAACAGTACTTCACATTCTTGACATATTCATAATATTGGAATATTTACAGGTTGCCTCAGTTTGTATGATGCCAGTTTGCATATACTCCAGAATGTTCTGAAGAGTGATCAGATGAATTGCAATTAATTGCAAGTCCCTCTTTGCCATGCAAATGTATTGAATCCCCCAAAAAACATTTCCACTGCATTTCAGCCCTGCCACAAAAGGACCAGCTGACATCATGTCAGTGATTCTCTCGTTAACACAGGAGTGAGTGTTGACGAGGACAAGGCTGGAGATCACTCCGTCATTCTGATTGAGCTCGAATAACAGACTGAAAGCTTCAAAAGGAGGGTGGTGCTTGGAATCATTGTTCTTCCTCTGTCAATCATGGTTAACTGCAAGGAAACACGCGCCATCATCATTGCTTTGCACAAAAAGGGCTTCACAGGGAAGGATATTGCTGCCAGTAAGATTGCACCTAAATCAACCATTTATCGGATTATCAAGAATTTCAAGGAGAGCAGTTCAGTTGTCGTGAAGAAGGCTTCAGGGCGCCCAAGAAAGTCCAGCAAGCGCCAGGACCGTCTGCTAAAGTTGATTCAGCTGCAGGATTGGGGCACCACCAGTACAGAGCTTGCTCAGGAATGGCAGCAGGCAGGTGTGAGTGCATCTGCACGCACAGTGAGGTGAAGACTTTTGGAGGATGGCCTGGTGTCAAGAAGGGCAGCAAAGATGCCACTTCTCTCCAGGAAAAACATCAGGGGCAGACTGATATTCTGCAAAAGGTACAGGGATTGGACTGCTGAGGTCTGGGGTTTTGTCCGGAGAAGACAAGGTGAGTACTACCATCAGTCCTGTGTCATGCTAACAGTAAAGCATCCTGAGGACATTCATGTGTGGGGTTGCTTCTCAGCCAAGGGAGTGGGCTCACTCACAATTTTGCCTAAGAACACAGCCATGAATAAAGAATGGTACCAACACATCCTCCGAGCGCAACTTCTCCCAACCATCCAGGAACAGTTTGGTGATGAACAATGCCTTTTCCAGTATGATGGAGCACCTTGCCATAAGGCAAAAGTGATAACTAATTGGCTCAAGGAACAAAACATCGATATTTTGGATCCATGGCCAGGAAACTCCCCAGATCTTAATCCCATTGAGAAATATTTTTTTTGGGGTGCGCCAGGACACTTCACAGTTGAACTCACTCAGTTTAGCTGAATGCTGATGGGCTATTATTGTATAATTTTCTTATCAAGAGAGGCCAAATGCTCGCTGGCTTCCCTTGCATTCAATGCTATGGGCAGCAACAATATCATACTCTTTTTGACCAGACAGCATCAAATAGATAAACATAGAGAGACAAAGGGGTGCTGTTTCGCTCATTCGGATGCTTTCTCCAGTGGGATACATTCAGCATCTTGTGAATTGAAGGACAATTTTGAAACACAGAGAGACAAACAATAAATTATTAAATTTTTCTGTTATCTTGGTCAATTTTGTGGGAAAGCCTGGCTTCCCTGGGCATCCATGAATACACGCCACTAATACTTTCCGAAATACCTCATTGTTTAATCGAGTACAGCCTTTCAAACCACAGGGATAGATCAGTGGTTTTGCTCATTTTTAAATTTGTTTCCTTACCTTGAAAGTGGTCTATGGACAACGAATCACTGCAATCCACAATGCAAACAATTAGCAACATGAGCATTGTGGGATTAATGTTGCAGTCACTCCTTGTCCATAGACTGGAAACAAATATATAAATATATAAAAATGCTATCCCTTTAAAGTACAGTACCATTCTTATACACTCAATGTGTATTGGGTTGCATGCTGGCACCACCGTATCTACTGTAGTGTACTGGACCTACTGAACGGGAGCTATGGAGGGTTTTACTGTCTCATTGACTACATTTTCATGGCATCATATTAAATCATGTCCACACACAATGGCTGGTGGATGATCTCTTCCAGGTCAACCACTCATGAGGGTTCAGTAGCTAGTCCTCCTGCCTCTGCATGCCAGCTTGCGCGCCTGTCTCTCTGGGGCTGGGTCCTCAGTATCCAGGGTCACTGAAGGGGGAAGCGCTCGCACGTTTAATCTAGCCGAGCTAGCGCCGCGTAATTGCTCACGGTCTCACACAGGGGACGTGTGATAAGCATGGACACTTAAAGCTGCAATATGTAACTTTTTGGGCGACACAACCAATTTCACATAGAAATGTGTTTTATAGATCTGTCATTCTCGTTGAAAGCAAGACTAAGAAGTGGTAGATATTTTCTATTTCTAGGTTTCCCGTTCTTAAGTTTAGTTTTTTTCGTCGTTTACTTTAGGTTTTGTACACCAGATTTTGTACACCAATATTTGTAGTAATGGAAAATATATTTCACAGCGGTTTAGATGGTACAATGTTTCTACTCTACACTATACTTGCTTGTTTAGTCACATAAACTGAAATTAGGCAAACTATTAGAATTTTAGCAACCAGGAAATGGCGGAGCGATTTCTGCACAGTGCATCTTTAATAGCCTGACAGGTGAAGTGGTTATAGCCCAATAATGAGCGGGAAGCCTCAGCCGACCCAACGACAGCTTGGTCTAATTGGATATTGTTTTCCAGGTAGAGCTGGATTGCCTGCTAAGGTGATGTCATTGGACTGTAGTCTCTAATTTGCTGTGCAAGTCACTGAGGTAGACGTTTCACTGAGAATATGCCATGAAAAGGCTTTTGGCATGTTTTTAGCTCTCTTGTGGAAGAAGTTGGATTTTCTGTTTAATGATGATGCATTGAAACCTTTCAATCCACATGCCTACTTGGCATCCTAACTATGAGCTCATATCCCTATATTTGCTGTACCCTCATAAAGCTAACTGAAATTTACATTGCAACAATCCATCTATTCATGTCTCCTGTGCTTATTTGTGTCACATTGGTAAGGCTACCAAGCAAATGTGTGTTTATTCAAATATCAAAGGACTAGCCTTCTTATGCTCATCTGGTTGAGGTGCATTTTTGCATTATGGCAGCTGTGACCAATACCATGCCATGTTTGACATTTTTAAATCAGATCTTTCATTTTAGATAAGTTATTAGGTTTCACTTGGTTTTCAGTCTTCATGATCTTTGCTGCTGTTTCTGACATTCCTGGTTTAACACCTTGGTCGGGGTCAATTGCATTTCAACTCGCTCAGTTTAGAAAAGTCATTAAGAACTGATTCAATTAACATTGGGATTAGGGATGTTAACGGTTAACTGTTAATCGGCCTGAAAATACATTTGACCGGTCATGCTTATCGGTTTATAGGTTCATTTGCATCATTTAGTGTCATTAAATTGGCCACTAAATTGTATTTTAGTTAGTCGTCATGTATCTTATTCATCACACGCGCACAACATATGGCATACAATACAGAGCCTAGTTTGCGGAGAGGAATAGCCTATCACCTGCCAGACAGCACGAGAGTACCTTCTGAAAAAGATGGTACTGGAGTGAAACGTGCTTTTATAAGCCCAGTCATTGTACATTGTGCAACAAATAACTATTGTAAATGCAATCTTGTGTTAGAAACTGTTTTGATGGCCAGTATTAAAAAGAGCTATTTGTAATTCAAGCACACCTTCCATTCGCCATTCGAGTGTATAGTCAACAGTAGGCAGGCTATCCGCGCGTCACCCACCACTTTGCTACGTGAGCTTGAGGAAAGGAAAGGGGGATACCTAGTCAGTTGTACAACTGAATGCATTCAACTGAAATGTGTCTTCAGCATTTTACCCAAACCCTCTGAATGAGAGGTGCGTGAGGCTGGGTTTAACTGCCTTGCTCAGGGGCAGGAGGACAGATGTTTACCTTGTCAGCTCGGGAATCCAATCTAGCAATCTGCAGTATAATTGTTTGAAACCTGAACGATTTACTTTACTTCAAAGAATGAGGCATGTCTTACTTTGCTTCAAAGTAGCCTAGTGGAAATCAAACCTATAGAAACTTGGAGGCAATTATTTTATAAAGACTTCCTCATGCCATTAACCAGAATTTCTCTACTCTTCTATTGGTTTTCATATCAACTTTCTTTCATTGTCCAGAGGCACAATCCTAGCCATATTAGCAACCCATCCTAGTTGTTGCTATGAGATTGACTGGTGGTGCTGCAGAGATGGTTGTCCTTCTGGAAGGTTCTCCCATTTCCACAGAGGAACTGTGCTCTGTCAGAGTGGTCATTGGTTTCTTGGTCACCTCCCTGACCAAGGCCCATCTTACCCGATTGCTCAGTTTGGCCTGGGGGCAAGCTCTAGAAAGTTTTGGTGGTTCCAAACTTCTTCCATTTAAGAATGATGGAGGCCACTGTGATCCTAGTGACCTTCAATGCTGCAGATGTAACAGTATAATTTTAAACCGTCCCCTCGCCCATACCCGGGCGCGAACCAGGGACCTTCTGCACGCATCAACAACAGTCACCCTCGAAGCATCGTTACCCATCGCTCCACAAAAGCCACGTCCCTTGCAGAGCAAGGGGAACTACTACTTCAAGGTCTCAGAGCAAGTGACGTAACCGATTGAAACGCTATTTAGCGCACACCGCTAACTAAGCTAGCCGTTTCACATCCGTTACACAGACATTTTTTGGTACCCTTCCCCAGATCTGTGCCTCGACAAAATCATGTCTCGGCGCTCTACGGACAAGTCCTTCGACCTCATGGTTTGGTTTTTGCTTTGACATGCACTGTCAACTGTGGGACCTTATGGCACACTTTGTGGCTACTTTGTGGGACAAACCTTACAGGTGCATGCCTTTCCAAATCATGTCCAATGAATTGAATTTACCACAGGTGGACTCCAAACAAGTTGTAGAAACTTCTCAGGGATGATCAATGATCGATACACCTGAGATCAATTTCGAGTGTTATTACAAAGGGCCATTTATGTAAATAAGGTATTTCTGTTTTTTTTTTTTTTAATGCATTTGCAAAACATGTAAAAATCCTGTTTTCACTTTGTCATTATGAGGTATTGTGTGTAGATTGATAAGGATTTTTTTAATCAATTTTAGAATAAGGCAGTAGTGTAACAAAATGTGGAAAAAGTCAAAGGGTCTGAATACTTTCTGAATGCACTGTATATTGTTTGTATATGCAGTGCCAGTCAAAAGTTTGGACACACCTACTCAAGGTTTTTCTTTATTTGTACTATTTTTTACATTGTAGAATAATATTGAAGACATCAAAACTATTACTACATATGAATCATGTAGTAACCAAAAAAGTGTTGAAGAAATCGAAATGTATTTTATATTTGAGATTCTTCAAAGTAGCCACCCTTTGCCTTGATGACAGCTTTGCACACTCATGGCATTCTCTCAACCAGCTTCATGAGGTAGTCACCTGGAATGCATTTTAATTAACAGGTGTGCCTTGTTAAAAGTTGATTTGTGCCATTTTTTTCCTTCTTAATGCATTTGAGCCAATCAGTTGTGTTGTGAAAAGGTAGATGTGCTATACAGAAGATAGCCCTATTTGGTAAAAGACCAAGACCATATTATGGCAAGAACAGCTCAAATAAGCAAAGACAGTCCATCATTACTTTAAGACATGAAGGTCAGTCAAGCACTTGTCAGCACTTTTACACATACATCACAGAGGGAATACAAGCCTTTGAGTGGTCTGCACTCTGTCTGCACCTGTTACCAGCACTTTGCCTAATCTGCAGGCCTTCGATTACTCAGCGCTCTGAAAACGTAAGTGCATGTGGATGAAATATCATATAGGAAGGAAGCCTTGGGGTTAGAAGAGGAAGATTTCTTCTTCTGTATTTGGAAAGTGCAGTCATAGCTCCAGGGTACTTTATCCATGAGCGCTGTTGTGACATACAAAATTGTTTGTATTTTGAATGTGAGGGCCATTGGATTGGCATAGCAAATGGTTGGTTGAGTTTAGGTGAACAAATAATAACTAAATCGAATTTAGAGACCATTTCTGTAGAGTCGAGGGCTATCCTTCCTGTCAGAGGTTGTTTTTATTTAATATTAATTGGCAGGGGGAATGCTGCTTGTAAACTGGAGGATTTCCTGACTTGGAGTGGAGTTTTAAACAACAGATGGGAAAAACACACAGAACAAAACATGCCAACTTGAGTTAGTACTGCCTCAGATTCCTCTACACTTCCCAGAAAACCTTTATGGTGGGCTAGGCCTCTTTCCTCCTTTTAAGCAGTAAAAAATGTGCCCTTTCTCACCCCTATTTTAACACTGTGAGGATAGAGGAAAGCTTGTTGGGGACTTGTTTTCTTGACCGTTAATAAAGTAATGTATGGTTAATTTGGGTACCCGTCCCGCATTTGGTAATACAATCTCATTCTGCTTCGGAGCTCTCATGGGGATCACATAGCTTGTTGCTAATACATACATACACACACACATACAAACTAGGGAGCACCATGCTCATCAACTCACAACGGAACCATAGTCTGTGTATTATGGTCGTGTCTCATTAGGTTTCATTCACAATACTGGTCACCAGCATTATGAGAAAGGACTGTCTTCACACAAACAGTATGAATTAGAGCTTTGATCTGCAATAATTTAGTTTGGTTTGACCTTTTATGACCTCATGGCAAGCTGCGTGTTTCCACCAGAAGAGTACTAATCAAGTAAAATAAACTAAGTTTGACAGAACAGGAAGTCACACAGGAACTGACAAATCCCAGCGGCACCCATACCTCCTCCACCCAGAGACAGACCTCTCTTCATTGAAGTGATCTATTTGCACTCTGGCATTCACCTTGTAGCACTACCGTGTATTTCCTCTGGCAGGGCAGCTGTTTTTTTTGTTTAGGAAGTGTCCGTGGCATTCTTCCCCTGTGTACTCTGGGTCTGCTGCCACTTCAAGCTTGTCAACCAGCAGGCTGATAACAGTGACCAGTTGGACTTTGGCTCTGGGACTCTGCATAAAACTTCCTGGAGGATTTCAAAGCCTGAATTCAGACTCAGAAATAAAACAGACTGTCATAAAGTGCTGGTGTTTACAAAAATCCCACAGACCTTGTTTATCTATGGCAACTTGAATGCCCCAGTGTGTCCCTGGAGGTGACTGATACTTCAGCATCCTACCTCAGAGGGAGAGGGTGATACAGTTGTCTTGTAGGAACCTCGAAAGGGTCGACAGGTCAGTGTGGCCACTGTTCAACACTCATTCATTCATTTCCGGTGCAACAAGCTGATTGGGCCAAATTAAGGCTCAGCCAATAAAACCCTCCGGTGGGAATTTGAGTGGAAAATGTGGCACTTTTTATTGAAGTCATTAATTTCCCCTGCAGGACGCCTGCCCTGGGCATTATAGAGACCCGAAGTTGGCTTTCCAGCCGAGCGTGAAATGAGCAGCCTGCTAGGCCATGATTAAATACCTGCTCTTTGCTTAGGGCCAAGTGAAGGTTGCTGCGGCCGACACCGTACATGGGCTGGTCTCCCCCACATCAGTCACTGGCTGTATAAGTCACAGGGGTGATGCAGGGAGCTAAGGACACTGTGTGCTGCAATGATTTGCAGTGCAGACGTGGAGGCCAAGGCCGATGGCAGCTGACCTTGCCCTTCATCTCATGGACAGTACAGTATTTCACATCATAATGTCTGCCGAATGGGATGCTAGAGCTAGTATAGGTAGTTGACCTCCACAATGTGTCACTCAGTTTAAATTGACAGACTTTGTCATGGTATGAAAGAACAGATTGCCACCAGCCAAATACAGGTCAGCATTCAAATAAAACCAAATGTTATTTGTCACGTGCTTTGTCAACAACAGGTGTAGACTAACAGTGAAATGATTACACTGGCCCTTCTCAACAATGCAGAGAGAAAGAAAATATAGAAATTATAGAAAAGTAATAACATGTAATAATAAATACACAATGAGTAATGATAACTTGGCAATATACATGGGGTACCAGTACCGAGGTGCAGGGGTACGAGGTAATTGAGGTAGATATTGTCATGACTGTCCTGTGAGGATCACAGGTCAGATCAGCATGGCAAGGAATGGAAATGGTTGACAATAACCAGACATTCTCTCACCCACAGAAGAGGCCCAGGAAACTGGGCCAGTTTGATAGTTCACACCCTGTTATAAATTGCAGGAGAAGGGAGCTCTTTCTCCCCCTTCAGTAAAATCCACCAGAAGAATATCTTTGTTAACAAACTTTTCCCACCGAAACTATAACACGTTCAAATGTGGATACTGGAACAATAATTCTAACATAAAAATGTGGGGAATGGTCAGTGGGGAGCTAACTAAAACTAATGTCATGTTGTTTTTTATTTTGTGATGTCATTAAAAAGGTTATGAAGGAAATACTGTAACTTGAAAAGTATTTTCACAACACTAGTTGTGAAGTCTCCACCCTTAACGTTGTATATGAAATATTAAACATGATGAAAGTATTTTAGTTAAGTTATGAATGTGATTTTAGGAGGTATAAGAGAATCTATCTCCTATAAACTGTGCATAGTAAGTAGCCACGCCTCGAGTGCGGTCGAAGAGTGTGTCAGACTGACGGAACCGTCCCATTTGGCCAGAGTGCATAAAAGGATTGCCCACAGAGAATAACATCGGACCAGGAAAGAAGAGGAGTTGCAGCCCACATCTGAAGTGGTTTAAACTGTGAATCTCAGAGAATAGGAAACGTGAGCTACACGTTTGAAATGGTTGGAACTTTAAATCTCAACACGAGCTGATGAAATTAGTAGGAATGCACAATATATTGGAGAACATATCGAAATCGGCCAATATTAGCTGAAAATGCCAACATCAGTATCGGCCCGATGTTTAGTTTAACGCCGATGTTAAAAACTGATGTCAAAGCTACCATGCATACCTATATAACGTAGGTACATGACGTAATAATGCCACATAAAAAGTTGCGCTACACATGCTACACAGCATTCCTAACCTAACCCACAATGTCTGCTGTGTGGATCGAGCAGTCAACAAGTCGAGCAGTCATTTGAAAGAGTAAGACATTTTCAGTGAGACAACTCAAAGGCGAAATCCATTAAAGCCAAGATAATGGAATTCATTGCCCTTGACAATCAACCGTTCTCTTTCGTGGGTGATGTTGGCTTTCTCCGACTGGTCGAGCACTGGTACACACTACCGAGTGCGCTATTTTTCAGATGTTGCCCTACCGATTAATAGCGTCACTGCTATTAGCTTCATGACATACCTACTATGGAACGCCGTTTGGGTCTTTGCGCGTCAAAAAAGATACGGTAGCACTGTCAAAGCTGTACAAAAAAAGTCTGCAAACAAGCAAACACCGGCCACGAACTATGTGTTTTACAATACCGCGTTGGTAATAAAGCACAATTTGTTCGATTACAACTTCTGGGGTAGCTAGTACCTAGCTAGCACCAATACAACCAGCCTGAAAACAATTACCAGTAGAAACTGCAGTCATTTTCATTATTCTTAGCAATGATTTAGGAATCATTGTGAGTAAGTGTTATCTAGGTGTCCACTTGTTGTTCGCCTATTGAAATTGAACTTCAGTTCATGAAAATAAACAGCTAGCCAGCTACTTAACCCAGTTGCCTAAAGCTAACATTATAAGTATCCAGCTAGCTTCATCCGTCTAGTGAGGCTCGACCAGACCGGGTTATGTGTTTTGATTTGATTTGATGATTTGACTATTGTACCTAATCCTTATTGTGGCTAGCTTCACATAAATGGGTCTGACCACCATTTATCAAATAAGAACTGGATAAAAGCGTCTGCTAAATGGCATATATTATTATTATAAATTAGGGTTATTTTAGATGATGACACCTAGCTCTATAGTTAGCTAGCTAACTATAGCGACCGAAACAGATTATGCCATGTTATTTGACACGTCAAATAGTGTTATTTGATGTATATCTTTTTTTACATTTACATTACATTTACATTTAAGTCATTTAGCAGACGCTCTTATCCAGAGCGACTTACAAATTGGTGCATACACCTTATGACAACCAGTGGAACAGCCACTTGCATCTAAATCTTGTTGGGGGGGAGAAGGGGGGTGAGAAGGATTACTTACCCTTACTTACCCTATCCTAGGTATTCCTTGAAGAGGTGGGGTTTCAGGTGTCTCCGGAAGGTGGTGATTGACTCCGCTGTCCTGGCGTCGTGAGGGAGTTTGTTCCACCATTGGGGGCCAGAGCAGCGAACAGTTTTGACTGGGCTGAGCGGGAACTGTACTTCCTCAGTGGTAGGGAGGCGAGCAGGCCAGAGGTGGATGAACGCAGTGCCCTTGTTTGGGTGTAGGGCCTGATCAGAGCCTGGAGGTACTGAGGTGCCGTTCCCCTCACAGCTCCGTGGCGAGCACCATGGTCTTGTAGCGGATGCGAGCTTCAACTGGAAGCCAGTGGAGAGAGCGGAGGAGCGGGGTGACGTGAGAGAACTTGGGAAGGTTGAACACCAGACGGGCTGCGGCGTTCTGGATGAGTTGTAGGGGTTTAATGGCACAGGCAGGGAGCCCAGCCAACAGCGAGTTGCAGTAATCAAGACGGGAGATGACAAGTGCCTGGATTAGGACCTGCGCCGCTTCCTGTGTGAGGCAGGGTCGTACTCTGCGGATGTTGTAGAGCATGAACCTACAGGAACGGGACACCGCCTTGATGTTAGTTGAGAACATCAGGGTGTTGTCCAGGATCACGCCAAGGTTCTTAGCGCTCTGGGAGGAGGACACAATGGAGTTGTCAACCGTGATGGCGAGATCATGGAACGGGCAGTCCTTCCCGGGAGGAAGAGGAGCTCCGTCTTGCTGAGGTTCAGCTTGAGGTGGTGATCCGTCATCCACACTGATATGTCTGCCGGACATGCAGAGATGCGATTCGCCACCTGGTCATCAGAAGGGGGAAAGGAGAAGATTAATTGTGTGTCGTCTGCATAGCAATGATAGGAGAGACCATGTGAGGTTATGACAGAGCCAAGTGACTTGGTGTATAGCGAGAATAAGAGAGGGCCTAGAACAGAGCCCTGGGGACACCAGTGGTGAGAGCGCGTGGTGAGGAGACAGATTCTCGCCACGCCACCTGGTAGGAGCGACCTGTCAGGTAGGACGCAATCAAGCGTGGGCCGCGCCGGAGATGCCCAACTCGGAGAGGGTGGAGAGGAGGATCTGATGGTTCACAGTATCGAAGGCAGCCGATAGGTCTAGAACAGGGGTGTCAAACTCATTTCGCATCGTGGGCCACATACGGCCTAGGGAGATGTCAAGTGGGCCGGACCATTAAAATTATACCATACTCTGCTATAAATAACCAAAATATCATGTCTTTCCTTTGTTTTGGTGTAAAGAAGCACAAGAACATTAGGAAAATATTGAAATTTAATGAACTATCCTTTTACAAAACATTTCATGAAACACCTCATATTTCCTTAGACAAATGTGCAATTTACTTTTATCATTCACAAATATGCATTGCAACTGATCCCACTGATTGTACAAAGGCACAAAACTTTAATTGGTACTGAAAAATATAGTAATGCACTTTAAGATTAAATTAGACTTTTAAAGAAAGGAATTTTTAAACCACTTACACATACGCATATAAAATCTAAATGTAATCCCTGCGTACACCTTACAAACTAAGGAGAGTGATTTTAAATGTGTAATGAAGAAAGTGTTCGCCTGTCCTGTAAATCTGTAAACTTCATACATGAAACATACATACACATACAATACATACTGAAAATGTATGGAGTTGTATGAACAGTAGAATTCCATCACACAGTTTTTGTTTTGAAGCTGCTGACTAACATTAAAGTGCACATTTTTTAAATCACCACAGTAAGGATTCATCTTCACAGAGCTGTATTCTTTCAATGCAAACAGTATCTAAGGCAGCATTTTAAAGGTGTTAGTCTAGTCTGGACTTGTATTTGTACCTGAAACTTGGCATCTTTTGGCCTGTACAAGTGCATCAACACCAGGTGTCATGTCCTGACTAGCTGTCACTTTCAGAATGTCATTTAAGTGCTTGTTTGTGAGCCTTGAACGCATTTTTGTTTTATTGATATTCATCACTGAGAAAATTTGTTCACAAAGGTAGGTTGTCCCAAACATGCACAAAATTTTAGCAGCCAGGGCTGTTAATTTGGGGTACCCTGGTAGTAGATACTGATAAAATCAGGGCAGGGTTGCCATTTGCCAGTTGCATCTCCCACAAAGTCAGCTTCAACTTAAATGCATGTATGTTGTCAGAAAACTGTGTGACAACTTTTTGCGGCCTTGCAACATTTTGTTCAGATTGTTCAAGTGTTCAGTAATATCAACCAAGAATGCAAGGTCCCGTAGCCATTCCTGAGATTGTAATTCCAACACCGGTTTTCCTTTTTCTCCATGAACTGTCCGATTTCCTCTCGTAGATCAAAGAAATGCCTCAGCACAGCGCCTCGGCTTAACCATCTCACTTCAGTGTGGTATGGCAGGCTGTGGGTAATGTTGCTGTCGCTGAGAAGTTTGTCAAACTGACGATGGTTCAGACCTCTGGACCGGATGAAATTTACAGTGCGAACAACCACCTCCATGACGTGGTCCATTTTCAGCGACTTGCAACACAATGCCTCCTGGTGCAAAAATACAGTGAAATGTCCAGAAACGATCTCCTCCATTAAGGGCTTGTACTTTGTCTTTGAACTTTGTCGCGACACCTGCTTTCTTTCCGACCATGGATGGCGCGCCGTCTGTAGCCAGGCTGACAGCGGGACCAGTCCACTCCAACTCTGTCCAATGCAGCAAGGACAGAGCCGAAAATGTCCTCGGCTGTTGTGGTGTCCATCATTGGCACCAACTCAAGAAACTCTTCAGTAACAGTCAATGTCTCATCAACTCCTCGAATAAATATGGCCAGTTGGGCCACGTCTGTGATGTCAGTGCTCTCGTCAATTGCCACGGAAAATGCAATAAATGACTTGACTCTCTGTTTCAATTGACTGTCTAAATCTGCCGATAGTTCGAAATCCTCTCTGCTATAGTATTCCTCGTCATGCTAATAAAAAGCTTGTCGCTTCTCGGGACATACAAGTTCAGCCGCCTTCATCATGCATCGTTTAACAAAGTCACGGAATACGGCCGATGCTAATGCTATTTCGCTAGCAATTAGGTAGCTGGCTTTTACCGCTGCTTCACTGACTTCTCGGCTCTGGATGAAAGTTGACTGCTGTTTCCTCAGACCCGCCAGCAATTCGTTAATCTTATCTCTTCTCAGTTGTCCTTGCAAGCCGTCATATTTTTCGCTGTGATGAGTCTCGTAGTGGCGTCGAATATTATATTCCTTCAATACCGAAACTTGTTGCAAACACACCAAGCACAAAGGTTTTCCGTGCATCTCTGTAAATAAATAGGACGTGGTCCATTTTTCTTTGAAAATTCTACACTCCTTATCTACTTTTCTCCGTTTGGATAACGAAATTTTGGCTAATGAGGGTGTAGTGGAGAGGTAGAGACATTAACAATCTTAACAACGTCGTAACAAGCAGCAGATGGCGCATTGATACCGTCTGCTGTTTTCAGTCTGTCTCAGTGATGCGGCTCGTCTTTAAAAAAAAAATATTAATTCCATGTCTTTTATGCATTTTTTTCCACTTTCAAATTATCCTGCGGGCCTGATCGAACCTCCTTGGGGGCCGGTTCCGGCCCGCGGGCCGTATGTTTGACACCCCTGGTCTAGAAGGATGAGAGCAGAGGGAGAGAGTTAGCTTTAGCAGTGCGGAGCGCCTCCGTGATACAGAGAAGAGCAGTCTCAGTTGAATGACTAGTCTTGAAACCTGACTGATTTGGATCAAGAAGGTCATTCTGAGAGAGATAGCGGTAGAGCTGGCCAAGGACGGCACGCTCAAGAGTTTTGGAGAGAAAAGAGAGAAGGGATACTGGTCTGTAGTTGTTGACATCGGAGGGATCGAGTGTAGGTTTTTTCAGAAGGGGTGCAACTCTCGCTCTCTTGAAGACGGGAGGGACGTAGCCAGCGGTCAGGGATGAGTTGATGAGCGAGGTGAGGTAAGGGAGAAGGTCTCCGGAAATGGTCTGGAGAAGAGAGGCGAGATTTCATCTGGAGAGAGAGGGGAGAAAGAGGTCAGAGCATAGGGTAGGGCAGTGTGAGCAGAACCAGCGGTGTCGTTTGACTTAGCAAACGAGGATCGGATGTCATCGACCTTCTTTTCAAAATGGTTGACGAAGTCATCTGCAGAGAGGGAGGAGGGAGGGGGATTCAGGAGGGAGGAGAAGGTGGCAAAGAGCTTCCTAGGGTTAGAGGCAGATGCTTGGAATTTAGAATGGTAGAAAGTGGCTTTAGCAGCAGAGACAGAGGAGGAAAATGTAGAGAGGAGGGAGTGAAAGGATGCCAGGTCCGCTAGTTTTCCTCCATTTCCGCTCAGCTGCCCGGAGCCCTGTTCTGTGAGCTCGCAATGAGTCGTCGAGCCACGGAGCGGGAGGGGAGGACCGAGCCGGCCTGGAGGATAGGGGACATAGAGAGTCAAAGGATGCAGTAAGGGAGGAGAGGAGGGTTGAGGAGGCAGAATCAGGAGATAGGTTGGAGAAAGTTTGAGCAGAGGGAAGAGATGATAGGATGGAAGAGGAGAGAGTGATACCATCCGAGTAGGGGCAGTGTGGGAAGTGTTGGATGAGAGCGAGAGGGAAAAGGATACAAGGTAGTGGTCGGAGACTTGGAGGGGAGTTGCAAATGAGGTTAGTGGAAGAACAGCATCTAGTAAAGATGAGGTCAAGCGTATTGCCTGCCTTGTGAGTAGGGGGAAGGTGAGAGGGTGAGGTCAAAAGAGGAGAGGAGTGGAAAGAAGGAGGCAGAGAGGAATGAGTCAAAGGTAGACGTGGGGAGGTTAAAGTCGCCCAGAACTGTGAGAGGTGAGCCGTCCTCAGGAAAGGAGCTTATCAAGGCATCAAGCTCATTGATGAACTCTCCGAGGGAACCTGGAGGGCGATAAATGATAAGGATGTTAAGCTTGAAAGGGCTGGTAACTGTGACAGCATGGAATTCAAAGGAGGCAATAGACAGATGGGTAAGGGGAGAAGAGAGAAAGACCACTTGGGAGAGATGAGGATGTGCCACCACCCCGCTGACCAGAAGCTCTCGGGGTGTGCGAGAACACGTTGGCGGACGAGGAGAGAGCAGTAGGAGTAGCAGTGTTATCTGTGGTGATCCATGTTTCCGTCAGTGCCAAGAAGTCAAGGGACTGGAGGGAGGCATAGGCTGAGATGAACCAGATCGGCAGTTCCAGAGGCTACCGGAGACCTGGAACTCCACGTGGTACGCGCTGGGACCACCAGATTAGGGTGGTCGCGGCCACGCGGTGTGGAGCGTTTGTATGGTCTGTGCAGAGAGGAGAGAACAGGGATAGACAGACACATAGTTGACAGGCTACAGAAAAGGCTACGCTAATGCAAGGAAATTGGAATGACAAGTGGACTACACGTCCGAATGTTCAGAAAGTTTTACGTAGCAAGAATCTTATTGACTAAAATGATTAAAATGATACAGTACTGCTAAAGTAAGCTGGCAGTAGCTGCGTTGTTGGCACTACACTAATCAAGTTCCGTTGAGTGTAATAATTTCTACAGTGCTGCTATTCGGGGCTAGCTGGCTAGCTTTTTTGACACGCAAAGACCCAATGGCGTTCCAATAGAAGTCCTGGTTGAGAATGAAACGACTGAACAAATGAACAATGAAACAGCCCAGCAAGTAAGTGAAAGAAATTGATTTTGATGATGTTTTACTGGTAATGGGGACATACACGTGTATGTGTCTGTGTGTGTGTGTGTGTGTGTGTGTGTGTGTGTGTGTGTGTGTGTGTGTGTGTGTGTGTGTGTGTGTGTGTGTGTGTGTGTGTGTGTGTGTGTGTGTGTGTCTGTGTGTGTGTGTGTGTACAACCTTTATTTAACTAGGCAAGTCAGTTAAAGAACAAATTCTTATTTACAATGCCGGCCCGGACAATGCTGGGCCAATTGTGTGCTGCCCTGTGGGACTCCCAATCACGGCCGGATGTAATACAGCCTGGATTCTAACCAGGGATGTTAGTGATGCCTCTTGCACTGAGATGCAGTGTCTTAGACAGCTGTGTCCATGTGTGTGTTAACTATTTAACTATACTAGAATGCTTAAAAGGCCGCTAATATTTTAAATATTGATTATCGGTAACGTTTTTTTGGGCAAGGAAAATATTGGATATCAGTATCGGCCAAACATGTAATATCGGTGCATCACTAGAAATGAACTCACCTTCCTTTAGACCAGAACATTGCCAGGTTGTAGCTGTGCATGTAAAGTGGTCTGAATCCTGAACCCTCAATAATCAACATGAGGTGTAGGTGAGAAGCTCACCTCCCAGACAATCACTGGTACGGCGGATTAGCTGTCCTAAGTCAGATACCAAGAAAAGCTCATTTAAGTAAGACTATCCTACTACGCTCATCACCAATGGGAACCGTCGACACGGCTGGCTATCTCACGGCTGGCTATCTTCCAGAGTGAACAACAGTAGAAGAGACGGGCCGGACCATTCCGGACAATCAGAGCTTTACAAGCGTGCCTCTGAAAGGCCAACCCACATCTTTCCTAAGAAGGCCTGGTTCCACCAGAGATAAATGGCAAACAAGGCACTCACACGTAAATACATTCATGATTTCTTATTCCAAATGGGCAGCAGTTCATGTGCAAAGTATATGATTAATGTGAGAATAGTTCTAAAATGTATCCACGATTCGTGTCCCTTTTTCTCTCTCTCTATCTTCCCCACCCTTTTTCATTCGTTGTATACAAGCCGCCATATTTTATCACTCCACTAGGGACCTTTGTCTCATGTAAAGGGTGTATGTTTATTCTGTGTTATTATTTAGTTAGCTAATAAACAAATAATTACACCAATTTGTGTGGACCATGATATATCCTTAGTGATGTGAAATCTGTGGAACTTGAAGCTCTCGATCCGCTCCACTACAGCCCCATCGATGTGAATGTGGGCATGCTCGGTCCTCCGTTTCCTGTAGTCCATGATCAGTTCCTTTGTCTTCCTGAGGTTGAGGGAGAGGTTGTTGTCCTTCTCCCTGTAGGCTGTCTCATCGTTGTCTGTGATCAGGTCTACCACCATCGTGTCGTCAGCAAACTTAATGATGGTGTTGGAGTCTAGCACGGCCATGCAGTCGTGGGTGAGTAGGGAGTACAGGAGGGGACTAAGCACGCAAACCTGAGGGGCCCCCGTGTTGAGGGTCAGCATATTTAAATCACAAGTCACCATTATGGACGTATAAAGGTTGGTCAAATAGATATAACTGTGAACAATAAATCACAGTTATATTTGATATGATCAAATAAATAACTTACAGTGTTACTCCTGTAGCTTAGCTTCGGCTTCATCTGACCACTTCTGTATTGAGCTGGGACTGTACTTCCTGTTTGAGTTTTTCCTTGTAACCATTTGCCAAATGGAGGACAACGGGGAGCTTTGTATGCGTTTCTGTGTGTGGAGTAAAGGTGATCTAGAGTTTCGTCGACCTCTAGTTGCAAAGGTGGCATGCTGGTAGAAATTGGGTAAGACAGATTTCGGTTTCCCTGCATTCAAATGAATTCTGTTTCGTAGGTACGGTAGTAGCCTAGGAGAGACAAATTGCGACAATGGTGAAGTAAGTTTGTGTGCTTGAGTGTGTGTGTGCGCTCTGCATAGGAGATGTTTATGTTTGCTCTTAAGACCTTTACCAAGACAAAATCCCGACATAATCCTAATTAGGGGGGTAGGTGCATGTCGGCGACTGAGCACACCACATAGTCTAGACGGTGATAACTGCCCGTGACACCTCGACTACCCCTATGGTTAGCAAGGCTGTAATGGTCTACTGTGTGGTCATGCCTCCAACTCCCATTCTGAGCTGCTTTACATCGATGAACTAGGAACTGAAACCAGGGTGTCTGTTGAGCAGCAAGCACATTGCTTTCTGAGATCTTATAACAGAGAAACAGGATCTCTTGCACCTGAAACACTTATGCTGACCCTATTGAGCCCACGTTTCAGCTGACCAGTTAGTCGGATGAAACAAAAAGAAACAGATGAGACCATGATCAAAAGCCAGCCTCTGTAAAGTAGAGCGGGGCGTTGTTTTTGTCAGAAGATTAGAGACTGGCTGGGTAATGAATGTGTCCCTGACTTGGTCTTAGCGCCTCTTATCCATCTCCCTCTGTTCCTCGATAAATTGAATTTTCTCGCTCCTGGTTGGGTTGGGGCACTTCTTATCTTGATAATTTCACCAACCACATCATCTTTGATTGAAATTTCAAATACACACACACACACACACACACACACACACACACACACACACACACACACACACACACACACACACACACACACACACACACACACACACACACACACACACACACACACACAAAGCCTTGGTCTTATGACAGTCAACAACTCATACTTAAAGACAGTGCGGTCAGAGTGAGTGACGATAATTATGATTATCATATATCAAGCGTGATAACTATCTCTTGCCCACCGTACTGGGTTTGGATTGCTGGTTTTGCTACTTATATTTTGGTCATGACTCTATTGTCATGCTTGTGGTTTTGTTTGGCCATGTACTGTACATTTTCAACAATCTCTCTTATGAGTGCATTTTTTCAGTTCCAGCTAGTGTACAGTTGTGGCCAAAGGTTTTGAGAATGACACAAATATTAATTTTCACAAAGTCTGCTGCCTCAGTTTGTATGATGGCAATTTGCATATACTCCAGAATGTTATGAAGAGTGATTAGATGAATTGCAATTAATTGCAAAGTCCCTCTTTGCCATGCAAATGAACTGAATCCCCCAAAAACATTTCCACATATCCACAGTGTTGACGAGGACAAGGCTGGAAATCACTTTGTCATGCTGATTGGGTTCAAATAACAGACTGGAAGCTTCAAAAGGAGGGTGGTGCTTGGAATCATTGTTCTTCCTCTTTCAATCATGGTTACCTGCAAGGAAACACGTGCCGTCATCATTGCTTTGCACAAAAAGGGCTTCACAGGGAAGGATATTGCTGCCAGTAAGATTGCACCTAAATCAACCATTTATCGGATCATCAAGAACTTCAAGGAGAGCGGTTCAATTGTTGTGAAGAAGGCTTCAGGGCGCCCAAGAAAGTCCAGCAAGTGCCAGGACCGTCTGCTAAAGTTGATTCAGCTGCGGGATCGGGGCACCACCAGTACAGAGCTTGCTCAGGAATGGCAGCAGGCAGGTGTGAGTGCATCTGCATGCACAGTGAGGCGAATACTTTTGGAGAATGGTCTGGTGTCAAGAAGGGCAGCAAAGTAGCCACTTCTCTCCAGGAAAAACATCAGGGACAGGCTGATATTCTGCAAAAGATACAGGGATTGGACTGCTGAGGACTGGGGTAAAGTAATTTTCTCTGATGAATCCCCTTTCCGATTGCCATCCGGAAAAAAGCTTGTCCAGGGAAGACAAGGTGAGCGCTACCATCAGTCCTGTGTCTTGCCAACAGTAAAACATCCTGAGACCACTCATGTGTGGGGTTGCTTCTCAGCCAAGGGAGTGGGCTCACTCACAGCCATGAATAAAGAATGATACCAGCACATCCTCCGAGAGCAACTTCTCCAAACCATCCAGGAACAGTTTGGTGATGAACAATGCCTTTTCCAGCATGATGAAGCAACTTGCCATAAGGCAAAATTGATAACTAAGTGGCTCGGGGAACAAAACATCAATATTTTGGGTCCATGGCCAGGAAACTCCCCAGACCTTAATCCCATTGAGAATTTGTCAATCCTCAAGAGGCGGGTGGACAAACAAAAACCCACAAATTCTGACAAACTCCAAACATTGATTACGCAAGAATGGGCTGCCATCAGTCAGGATGTGGCCCAGAAGTTAATTGACAGCATGCCAGGGCGGATTGCAGAGGTCTTGAAAAAGGAGGGTCAACACTGCAAATATTGACTCTTTGCATCAACTTCATGTAATTGTCAATAACAGTCTTTGACACTTATGAAATGCTTGTAATTATACTTCAGTGTTCCATAGTAACATCTGAAAAAAATGTCTAAAGACACTGTAGCAGCAAACTTTGTGGAAATTAATATTTGTGTCATTCTCAAAAAGTTTGGCCAAACTGTACATCTATATACAAGCACAGCTGGTAGGATGTAGGATGTATCCAAACACCTAGTTATCAGTAATCTAAAGGATGCATAATCAAGTATGTAAAAATGGTAGCCTAACACTTGAAATATATTGCTTGTCAGCTCTGGTATCCAGTTAGACTAGATGTGATAAGTCTCTGTCATCACCTATACATTAAGAAAGGAATGCATTTGTGCTGGAGTCTGGCCTAGTCGTTAGTCCCCAGACTCTAAACCATATATTCACTGGCGATGTGGGTACAGGTCCTGTCTCTGTCCTTCCTCTCTGTATCTGTCTCCCTTTTAGCCTACATTTCCGACCATCACTGTCTATAAAACAAAAAAATATGAAAACAATTCTGGATAACACTTAATTACCTTAGTGTAATTGTTTTCAATTAAAATTGAGATAAAAAAAAATAGAAATAGCTTCTTAACACGGAACCCAAACCGGCTGTGCGCGTGCGCCATCGTGCATCATCGTGCATACATTTATTTTGTCCTCTCACACCAAATGCGATCATCCTGATCATCCTAGCTTCCTGTTGCTAGCTAATTTGTCCTGGGATATAAACATTGAGTTGTTATGTTACATGAAATGCACAAGGTCCTCTACTCCGACAATTAATACACACATAAAATGGTCAACCAAAATTGTTTCTAGTCATCTCTCCTCCTTCCAGGCCTTTTCATATTTGAACTTATTTGGTGATTGGCATCAAAACTTTCATAGTATTATCACGACGACCGGCAAAACAGTTCGTCTTTCAATCACCCACGTGGGTATAACCAATGAGGACATGGCACATGGGTACCTGCTTCTATAAACCAATGAGAAGATGGGAGAGGCAGGACTTGCAACGCGATCTTCGTCAGAAATAGAAATGACTTCTATTTTAGTGCTTGGCAATTGAATAACATGGATTTCTAAATGTATTTTGCAATGCTCGCGCATGCGACGTGTCCGGTCTGGACAGCATGTTAGCAAAGAGCAATTTCTAAAGCAAGAATTTTGCTAGGACTGTCTGGGAGTGGTCTGAGTGGGCAGGGGAAACTGAAAACTATCTGTTATTGATAGAGAGGTTTGGAACTCTCTTTCTTATTAGTCTATTAACTAATTTACCCCCCTGGTGATGTCACCAGACAGGCCAAAACTCCATCCCACCTAAGCAGGTTGAAATTTCAGGTGGTCTTTTCAAACAGCTCCTACACTAAAAGGGCATTATCATTTTCACAATTTCACAGTGTTATTAAATAAGCAATGCTCTTTTATATACAGTTCCAGTCAAAAGTTTGGACACAGCTACTCATTCCAGGATTTTTAAAAATTATTTGCTATTTTCAACATTGTAGAATAATAGTGAAAACATCAAAACTATGAAATATCACATGGAATCATGTAGTAACCAAAAAAATAATTTCTCTACTTTTCTATTGGTTTTCATATCAACTTTCTTTCATTGTCCAGAAGCCAAAGGTATAATCCTAGCCATATTAGCGAACCATCCTAATTGTTGCTATGAGATTGATAGGTGAAGTGCTGCAGAGATGGTTGTCCTTCTGGAAGGTTCTCCCATCTCCACAGAGGAACTGTGCTCTGTCAGAGTGGTCATCGGTTTCTTGGTCACCTCCTTGACCAAGGCCCTTCTTACGCGATTGCTCAGTTTGGCCTGGCGGCAAGCTCTAGAAAGTTTTGGTGGCTCCGAACTTCTTCCATTTAAGAATGATGGAGGCGACTGTGTTCTTGGTGACCTACAATGCTGCAGACATTTTTTGCCACCCTTCCCCAGATCTGTGCCTCGACACAATCATGTCTCAGCGCTCTACGGACAATTCCTTCGACCTCGTGGCTTGGTTTTTGCATTGACATGCACTGTGAACTGTGGGACCTGAGATCAATTTGGAGTGTCATTAGAAAGGGTCTGAACACTTATGTAAATAAGGTATTTCTGTTTTTTATTTTTAGTACATTCGCAAAAAAATTTAAAATCCTGTTTTCGGCTTGGTCATTATGGGGTTTTGTGTGTAGATTGATAAGGATTTTTAAAAATCAATTTTATAATAAGGCAGTAACGTAACAAAATGTGTAAAAAGTCTATGGGTCTGAATACTTTCTGAATGCACTGTATATTGTTTTGTATATGCAGTGCGAGTCAAATATTTGGAAACACCTACTCAACGTTTTTCTTTATTTGTTCTATTTTCTACATTGTAGATGAAGACATCAAAACTTTGAAATAACACATATGGAATCATGTAGTAACCTGAAAAGTGTTAAAGAATTCCCCCAAAATAATAATTTGAGATTCTTCAAAGTAGCCACCCTTTGCCTTGATGACAGCTTTGCACACTCTTGGCATTCTCTCAACCAGCTTCATGAAGAATACTTTTCCAACAGTCTTGAAAGAGTTCCCACATATGCTGAGCAGTTGTTGGATGCTTTTCCTTCACTCTGTGGTCCAACTCATCCCAAACCATCTCAATTGGGTTGAGGTTGGGTGATTGTGGAGGTCAGGTCATCTGATGCAGCACTCCAAGACCCTCCTTCTTGGTCAAATAGCCTTTACACAGCCGGTAGGTATGTTTTGGGTCACTGTTGAAAACCAAATGATAGTCCCACGAAGCACAAACCAGATGACATGGGGTATTGCTGAAGAATTCTGTGGTAGCTATGCTGGTTAAGTGTGACCTGAATTTGAAATAAATCACAGACAGTGTCACCAGCAAAGCACCCCCACACCATCACACTTCCTCCTCCATGCTTCATGGTGGGAACCACACATTCGGAGATAATCCGTTCGCCCACTCTGCATCTCACAAAGACACACAGTGGTTAGAACAGAAAATCTCAAATTTGGACTCATCAAAAACACTGATTTTCACCGGTCTAACGTCCATTGCTCGTGTTTCTTTGCCCAAGCAAGTCTCTTCTTATTATTGGTGTTCTTTAGTAGTTATTTATTTAGCAGCAATTCGACCATGAAGATATGATTCACGCAGTCTCCTCTGAACTGTTGATGTTGATTTGTGTCCGTTACTTGAACTCTGTGATGAATTTCTTTTGGCTGCAATTTCTGAGGCTTGTAACTCATCCTCTGCAGCAGAGGTAACTCTGGGTCTTCCATTCCTGTGGCGGACCTCATGAGAGCTAGTTTCCTCAAAGCGCTTTATGGTTTTTGCGACTGCACTTGAAGCTTTCAAAGTTCTTCAAATTTTCCAGATTGACTGACCTTCATGTCTTGAAGTAATGATGGACTTTTGTTTCTCTTTGCTTATTTGAGCTGTTCTTGCCATAAAATGGACGTGATCTTTTACCAAATAGGGCTATCGTCTGTATACCATGTCTACCTTGTCACAACACAACTGATTGGCTCAAACACATTAAGAATGAAAGAAATTACACAAATGAACTTTTAACAAGGCATATTTGCTAATTGAAATACATTCCAGGTGACTAACTCATGGATCCGGTTGAGAGAATGCCAAGAGTGTGCAAAGCTGTCATCAAGGCAAAGGGTGGCTACTTTGAAGAATCTCAAATATAACATATTTAGATTTGTCTAACACTTTTTTGGTTACTACATGATTTCATGTGATATTTCATACTTTTGATGTCTTCACTATTATTCTACAATGTAGAAAATAGTACAAATAAAAACAAAATATTTACAGTATATATAAACACCAGGAAACCACATTTTTTGATTGCATGGGCCTTTTAAATGACTTATTTTGAGAATGAAAACATGAAGCATTATTTAATATACTTCCTGTTACCTTGCACAGTTCTGAAAAAGGCAAAGTCAAATTTGTCACTACATGAATAGTTTGAATGTGAACATTGTAAGGCTTGTATAGTTGTGCACTGCTCTGATTCCTTGTGAAAAACCAGACTACGTGCTGTGAGCAGTTCTTCATTTGAACAGATGTTGTGTTGACCATTACAAAAAGGAGAACATTAGATCACTTCAAAGCCATCACCAGGCCAGTGAGGCCACACAAAGTGCCTGTGTCTTCACATCTGAGTTTGGCCTCTGGCAAACATATTCCAAACAGTGGTGACAGGGACTCTTGAAAACAGATGCCCTCGACAGTCATCTAGCTCGGTTCAGTTGAGTTCGGTACAGGACATTGTGTGACACCAGAGACTCAGCACAGTGTGGCCTCTCCACCAGCTGGAAGAGCAAGATTCCCCGGAGAGCACAACAACATATGAACTCAAATGTGTTGAACCTAAAGAAGCTTTCAACTCTTATCCACATTCTGTAGATAGCATTGCTGTGTTATGGTACAGTAAATTAAGGAAATAACAAATCCAATCAAATGTATTTATATAGGCCTTCGTACATCAGCTGATATCTCAAAGTGCTGTACAGAAACCCAGCCTAAAACCCCAAACAGCAAGCAATGCAGGTGTAGAAGCACGTCACCACCTCAGGAGTAAATGTCAGTTGGCTTTTCATAGCCGATCATTAAGAGTATCTCTACCACTCCTGCTGTCTCTAGAGAGTTGAAAACAGCTGGTCTGGGACAGGTAGCATGTCCGGTGAACAGGTCAGGATTCCATAGCCGCAGGCAGAACAGTTGAAACTGGAGCAGCAGCACGGCCAGGTGGACTAGGGACAGCAAGGAGTCATCATGCCAGGTAGTCCTGAGGCATGGTCCTAGGGCTCAGGTCCTCCCGAGAGAGAGAAAGAAAGAGAGAATTAGAGAGAGCATACTTAAATACACACAGGACACCGGATAAGACAGGAGAAGTACTCCAGATATAACAAACTGACCCTAGCCCCCGACACATAAACTACTGCAGCATAAATACTGGAGGCTGAGACAGGAGGGGTCAGGAAACACTGTGGCCCCATCCGATGATATCCCCGGACACCCACCCACACATTCTTATGGCTCCTATACAATACATGTAATAGATACCAACAGTTTGACAGGCATGCTTCCCTCATCAGGGTTTCATCTTGTACAGTATATGTTGTGATGTCACAAGAACTATTTCCAATGGCAGTTGGACTTGAGATGGCCATGTGTTGCCCTAGTATACAGCTGCATCCTGTGGGTTTAGAATCAGTGAAGCAAGTAATCCCTCTGAAGACAATTATTATCTTACGACTTTCATTTCTTTTGTTGAATAATATGTGTGATTCATAGCTAGATGTATGAGTGGCAGCATCTGTATTATGTTGGTTAAATATTATTTTTCCACCCCACCAGTTATTTTGTCAGCAGCCGCTGCTAGCTTGAGATATCTAATGTCATTACCTACCCACCCGGCACACACTGGTTGAATCAACGTCGTTTCAACGTAATTTGTCAATGTCTTGTGATGTGGAATCAATGTGGAAAATACATTGGATTTGAAAAAAGTTACAACCAGCACTGTTTTCATCTGATTTCAACCTGCGTTGTAAACGTTGAAATTAGAGTAAAACGTCAACTTGACTTAACCTGACTAACATATATTATATTGTATATTGACTTAACCTGACTAACATGTTGTTACATCATTCTAATTTCAACATAATCATCAGAACTATGTCTACGTTGAAATTCCATGTAGAAACGTACAAAATATTGTACATCCTATATTCAATATACACTGCGTATACAAAACATTAAGAACACCCGCTCTTTCCATGACACCAGGTGAACCCAGGTGAATGCTATGATCTCCTTATTGATGTCACTTGTTAAATCCACCTCAATCAATGTAGTTAAAGAATGATTTTTAAGTCTTGACACAATTGAGACATGGATCATGTATGTGTGCCATTTAGAAGGTGGATGGGCAAGACAAAATATTTGAATGAGGTATGCTAGTAGGTGCAGGCGCACTGGTTTGTGTCAAGAATTGCAATGCTGCTGTTTTTTTCACACTCAAGAGTTTCCCGTGTGCATCAAGAACGGTCCACCACCAAAGGACATCCAGCCAACTGTGGGAAGCATTGGAGTCAACATGGGCCAGCCTCCCTGTGGAACGCTTTCGACACTTCGTAGTGTTCATGCCCCGACGAATTGAGGTTGTTCTGAGTACAAAAGGGGGGTGCAGCTCAATATTAGGAAGGTGTTCCTGATGTTTGGTATACTCCGTGTATAATGAGATGGTTGGAAGTATGTAGAATTTCACATTTTATTAGACATATTTTATTTAAGTTAGAGGAGTAACTTTCAACAATTCAATGTTATTTAAGTAGTCTATGCAAATGAGTATGGAAGCTGATCAATTTCTAAATGTGTTGACATGATAGCTCATCTTAATCAAACACACCTTGTTTCCATAGATAAGCAGGGTACATAGAGGAAGGCATCTGGATGGTGGACTAGTTCCCATTGAACTGCATTGCCAGTAGGAGTCAATGTTCAGGCTGGAATCGTTGAACTGTGTCTTTACATTTTATGTCAATATACAGTACCTTTTTATTTAGGTTGATGGCATGATGTTAAAACAATGACGTTGATTCAAACATAGCATTTTACTATCAACATCGAAACAAGATCAAAAATGTGTCGAATCAAAAAAAAAAATGTAACACAATCTCAACCACCCCAATATAGGCTATTTTCAATATACAGTAGGGTGAAAAATATTTATATGGTGAATTTTCATTGGAGTTTAAACATATATATCATTCTGATTATTATGCTGAAATTACAACCTGTTAGCCAGGTTAAGTCAATGTATTTAAGTTGAAGTTTTACCCTAATTTCAATGTTTACAACGCTGGTTGAAATGAAAACAGTACTGCCTGATATATTTTTTTTAAATCAATGTATTTTCCGCGTTGACCCCACTTAACAATAGGTTGACAAATGACATTGAAACAACGTTGATTCGACCAGTGTGTGCCCAGTGGGACAGGCGCCTGAGCAATGGAGCAAACGAAGCAGCTGCACCCCCACTTTCAAAATGAACATGATCCAGTGGGTAATTTGTTATTTTCAATGATTAGTAATGTTTTGAGCTAATCTGTTTTTACAATAGATATGTCCTTATTATATATGATGTAATAATGAATAGATTGCATTATGCACCCGTCGTCGCCTTAAGATGAATGGTTAAACCATTCATCTTAAGGCGACGACGGGTGCATAGACCATTCTAAAGTTTTGCTTCGCTCCAGCGCGCCACTGTTTAAGTTCAGTGCAGTTAGAAAGCACTAGTTTCATCCCGGGTGTTTAAAATGAAAAGGCACCTGCCTACATATATATTTTGTTGTGCTGTTGTATCGTTGTTTAATTTTCCGATGCACTCAGGGTGTTGTTACATGTCATTTTAGTAGCGTGCACCAAAAGCAAATTCATTGTATCGTTTCACTTCGCCTGTAAGAACTATGATGAGCCTTGGCAGCCTGGCATGTCTGATTAGGCTTCGCTGTATCGCTGCCTCTGACTCTGGGTAGCCTGCCCTTCCATCAGCCTACCAGAAAACTGCATGCTCAGTAGTTGGTGTCTGTATGCGCCTATGCACAAAAGGGAAAATTACAGGATATTTGTATCTCTATAAAACAGCTCTTCTTGGCTTGGTAAGTAATATCGACCAAATTAGCCATTTCTACTCTCGTTGCATGAAATGTGTATGCTGCTGAGACAAGTTAATTTGAAACATTGTCATGGTGACACTGTAATGTGACAGCACTTCAAACAACAGCACAAAAAAACGATGTGGGGGGACGACGACTACCCTTTGGTTATTCCTCATACTTTTCATGATTATTCTGTTTCTTCACGATTTGTTGTCAACTATGTAGGCTACTGTGTTGTTTGAAAGGCCTTTATTAAACAGAATTACAATTGAAAAATAATTGGAGAATAAATTATAGTAGTCTAGTCCTGTAACTGCATGCTACATATTTGTTCAAATATAAAACCCTTTAATTTCCTCATCTTAAAATTGAAATATTTATAAGGTAGGCTACAGTAAAATTATTTTTGTTCAAATTGTGTGGTTTTAAGAACCAAAACACAATTACAGTATGCAGTGCTGTTCATTGTTTCTATTCATCAAATCGGGCCCACACAATAACAAAATATGCAGGCTGTATATGAGTAGCATGGTAAAAAATGTTTTGGTATGAGGTTGGTTGGAGACCCCTGCTCTAACCCAAACTGTTAAAAAATGACCCATATTGCCAGAACTTTATTATTTCTATTGCAGATTCAGGGCAGCAATTTATGTATATATATACATATATATAGCTGTTTTTAAAAAATCACATTTTATAATGATAAATTCATAATACGTTAAAAATAATATTACTATGTGACCACATTTAAATGCAACCCTCTAGTTTGCATTTTCAAGTTGACAGTTCTTGTTCAATGCCCGACCAGATAACACTGTGTCACTTTTACTGTCTTCAAACTCCCTGTCATAGATGAGCCAAGGCGCAGCAGGCATATAATTCCACATCTTTAATAAAGTGAAACCTTTACAACAACAAAAAAATTCTTATTGGGTAAAACAATGTTATTACTCCCATTTTCAATTTAATTTCCTCATTGTCTTGCGTTATCCTGACCACATTTGAACAGTTTGGACTGTCAATCTATTACTGTGGGTGGGATTGTCAGGGAAGGAGCAGGATATTTGTGAGTCACAGGGTTGGTAGAGTTTCAGACCTGTCAATTAATTATTGAGGGTGGGATTTTCAGGGAAGGATTAGTAATCTAGTCATCAAAACGTTTTTTTTTCAAAATCATTTTTTGGTCCCCCAGACCCCCTGCCTAACAAGTGGGTAATCAAGTATATATTTGGGGGATGAAATTACACATACCAGAATAATGTACATTTCATGTTTTTAAGATTGATATTTTTTGCACTTTGATTGATTATTTGAATGCTCATCATCTCACAATCATAACTATCTGATGAACCCATGTCTTAATCACAGCTGTGGAATGAATGCATTCCCATTAGAATACAAAGTCAAAGTTATTCAGAGACCAGAGTCAGGGAGGTGCAGTCAACATGATCCCTTTATCCCGTTGACCTTTCCCTGTGCCTTATGCATTCAGTTGAATACAAATACACCTTAGCTGACCCCTCTGTTTGTTGCCTGTTTAGGAGACCTGCCAAGCCCTCTCGTACTGTAGTATCCTCTCACTAATCTGCCCCAATGAATGAATAATCATGCAGCTCAATTTTAGACCCGTCATCCTATTTCGCTCTCGCTCTCTCTCTCGCTCTCTCTCTCGTTAAAGTGAGGGGGAAACAGAAGCGCCTCTCTCTCTCCCGGGCATTGCTGGTGGCTGATTAAAAGGATGCCAGGTTCGTGCTCACCACCCCCACTGTGTTTATTGTTATGAAACTGATTCAATAACTCAGGGTCTTTCCCACCAGACCTAAGGGAGTTGACAGAGAAGGGTCCTCGCAGAGGCCATCGGGAAGCCTATGTGTTTAGACTCATTATTAAACTGGGACCAACTGGGCCGTCCACTGGGACGCCTGTCCAAAACACAGACTTGCGAATGTCTGCGACACTGTCCAACTTGTAATGTCACTTGTCCAACTGGCTGTGTTACAGGAAGGGAACAACCCTCCTTACCATTGCTAATATTAAGTGATGTTGGGTCATTATGGTGACGGTATAGATTGCCTATCGGCACTTATTTGGAGTGAGGTCTATCTACTTTTGAGGTAAGGATTGGACTCGGAGAAATCTGATCATAGAATCATATATTACCTGGAGTGTATTCACCATGTCACTTGTGTCAAAGCAATTATTCTTTAGACAGTACAGAAGTTTATCACAATCTCAAAGTTTCCCTATAAAAACAAGTCATAAGCAAAATAAATTGTTTATGAACTGTCTATTGTGGCGCTAGCTTCTCAATTGTCCGTTCACCATAGGGTTCACCAAAAGGGTTATTACTCTTCTGTCTGTCAGAAAAATAATTGTTTGAGTGGTTGCTGTGCGACTTGGACAGCCATCACCATGGGAGATAGACATGTCTGAAAGAGGCTCACATCATCGTGTGCTTCCCATCTCAATCCAAGCAACACTGACAATTTCTCCCGGGCTGAAATAGATCAAATGATGATATTATGGTAACTGGTTTTCAGGCTTAACAGTGTTAGGTAGTTTTAAGTATGTGTGCCTTTTGAACATTGGCCAGGGGACCCTGCTAATTCAGTTGAACAAATGCACCTACAGTATTCATGTGCGGTAAAATGGTGATTGTTGTTGAATCTAAAGATCGCAAGTCACCATTATGAAACATTTAAAGGTTGGTCAAATAGATATACAGTAACTGTGAACAATAAATCACAGTTATCTGATATGTTTCAAATAAATAACTCACAGGTGTTTGGAGGTTGCTGTTCTTCCGCTGTGTGAACCCTGACTAACCTGAAGCTAATGCTCCACTAACCTAAATTAACCAAGGAAACAAAGAAAGGCCAATGTGTTTAGTGAGTTCAATACTGTGCAATCTCTGTTTTCATTGGCATTAAGGATTAGTTCAACTAAGCTAACCAAATAGATGCTAATCTCAATAGATGTATCCTAGTGTTTTTCCTATGGCTACATATCATTTTGAACTCTTTCATGATGGCACAGTATTGAGTCTAATGAGTTAAGATTAAGAAGACAATGTCTAGGTCCCTTCGTCCTGGATTTACTTGTGTTGTTGTGTTTATGCATTGAATTATTAGGAGTAGCAGTGGTGATTTTAGCATGTCGGGCTTGGTGGGGCAAACAACCCATTTTTGAAGATGTGTGCCAGCAAAGCCACTGCACAACTCCAAACAATATAATACATGAAATGCATTATAACTGTTACAAACAGCGACCACAAACTTTTAGGGTCTACATCAAGCTGTCCCAAGAGTGGAGCTTCTGGCTGACTTGCTTCAAAAAATATGGATAAAAGCCGCATTCTCCTTCAATAATAATGAATGTCGACATGAGTTTTGACTTTTGAACCATACTCAAACATTATTACATTCATGTTCACAGTGTTCGTTCTGATATAATTAACACTTAGCTCTAAGTATAAGCAAGTGCAAAGCAAACGAGCTGCGAAGAGTTAGGCCTATTTGTTCAGCAATTTCGAAATGGACAGCGAGAAAAATTCAGATAGATATTGAGGCCTTAACTTTACTCTTCTTTAAGTCACCAGAGAGAGAGAGAGAGAGAGAGAGAGAGAGAGAGAGAGAGAGAGAGAGAGAGAGAGAGAGAGAGAGAGAGAGAGAGAGAGAGAGAGAGAGAGAGAGAGAGAGAGAGAGAGAGAGAGAGAGAGAGACCCAGACTCGGCTATTAGCCTACCATTTGAAGTATTTTATTAGTCCTATGTGGTCAAAAGGAAGGACAATACAATCACAAGGATCCACTTTTGTAGACAACATATAGACGCACTGACAGCGTATTGCGGAAACAAAACAGCCCTCGCAATATGAACTGGAATGACATGGGTCTATTACTGAACTTTTTGCTGAACAAAAGTATTTGAATGGGAAGAGACTGTCACTGGCAACCATGGTTACGGGGAGGGGATACTGTAATATAATGCTGTTGGGTCTATAACTTACCACCCTCCTCACGGAGAAAAGCACCAGAGCTAACTATAACACACAAAGTAAGAAAAACAATGAAATGCATCATTCTAACATTGCCTAAAATTATTAATCAGATAGTAATGAGATAGACCTATATAAGCAATATAACAATGCCGATGTACAAACTATGACGATAAGTGATTAAGAGGCAAGCCGTAATTTCGATTAAGACGTGCGCAAGCTGAGAAGGATGTAGCCTATATGCCACCTATTTGTTCAGCACTTTTGAAATGGACAGCGATATAATTCTGAATATGGGCTGTTCTTAGAGTATTCTGAATGTACACCAAGTCCGAACCGTAGGATAAATAACGGGGGCACATAGGGCAGACAATGAAAGCTATTACAATGGGGGCAGGTAAGCAGGCAATGAAATCTGTTGCAATATTCAATGATGACATTTCTCTAAAACTGGCTATAGGCTAGATGTGCACCACCAAGTCAGAACAGTAGGCTAAGTTCGAAGGAGGGAAGGGACCAAATTCTTAAGGTGAGACACATAGGCTACTAACTACATACTACACAACATACTTAGTATTACTTTCTTAGCTACAGTATACATATCTCCCTGGCTCATGTAGCAGCATACTAGACATATTTATGGACTCATCATTGTTGTGCTGTGCTGTCTTGAACAGGAAGTTGGCAAGGCGGTCCTTCTTGTGGGCAAACTTCTCAATTAGTTGGTTTGACAGCATGGCCCAATGCATTTAACCTTTTCTCGCCCATGGACTTGCGAGTTGTTTTGATCTTTATAAGGGGGGAAAGGTTTCTCTCTGACTCGGCGGTTGTCATCGGAGTGGTGATGATGATTTTGAGAAGAGAGACCCATCTCAGACAAGGCCTCCTGCAGGTTGTTCTCGTTGAGTGATTTAAGTAAAGAAAGTGCTGTCTTTCCAGTGTGCAGCTCAGGATGCCGGTAGAGAGTGGACAGCTCCGTTTTCAACTTCTCCTGGTTGCCCAAAGGCCATAGTTTGGTAGCACACTGGAGTTCTGCCGTCAGAAAGCAATAAACATACTGGGAGAAAAATGAGCTGTCCACCAACTTTGCTGCAATTAAGTAGTTATTTTCAGAGAACCTTTCTTACACATGAGCAGCGGTTGTGTCGCATGTCTCCTTCATCACGGGTACAGGGTTAAGTTTGCTCCGCCTTGGTTCAGTGGCATCAACATGTCCTCTGACCAGTGCATTAGTTTGCTCGCAAATATTTTGAATGTTCACCTTGAAGTTGTTGATTGCTCTGGCGATTCCTTCTGCAGCAATGGTTCGTTTCTTCATTAAGTTGTACAAAACATCCATCTCTGGCATGACCAAGGAAAAGAACTCGAGCAGTTGCAGAAATGTGGGATTCTTGAGTTTCATGGGCAGGCCATAAGCCTCGCTGATGATGATCTCATCCCATCCAGGCTGCGTGTGGATGTCCTCCATGCACTGGGCCAGTGCCCCACGGTCCTCCCACACAGCGTTGACGGTTCTGCTTTTGAAGTTCCATCGTGTACCCAGTGGTCTGGTGACCTGTTCGTTGATTCAGTGAGAGCAGAGAGTCTTTTGGGTGGAAAAGGAGGATTGGTCTGCCAAAAACACTAAGCACACTCACTCTCCCTGCACAAAGTTGCTGAAGTGTTAGATTCCGTTGGTGTGCCGAAACAGTGCACAAATTACGTGTTTGGATAAGTCTCCAGTAGCATTTGGACACCACGTACATTTGTGCAACCAGCTTCTCCTTGACATTCAGTGGTGCTAGGACTTGTTTGATAGTGTTGGAGAAGCCAATACCAGTTTTGTCCTTCACCTCTACAAACTCCAAAAACCTCTCCACACACACTGTGGTCTGGTAACATGTAGTGCAGCACTATTACCATCTATGATTTACAGGAGACATCAGTGGTCTCGACTGCCTGTACAGACGCAAAATGAGTCTCAGACACCTCCTTAGCTATAGCTTCTCTGTACACTTCATACATACAATCCAAAAGTGTGTTTTGGATCGTGCTTGATGTAACCTTAGAAATTGGTTGGTAGTCATAATGCCTTTGTAGCCTGTAATCTCCTGCACGCATGGTCTCAAAAATACACCTGAAAACGCCTGGGCTCAAGGAGCCGGCCGACTCGTCATGGCACCGTAATTGCCACACAATTTAATGCATGCTAGAATTCTGTCAAGCACCTATTCTCCTCCGTTTGTTGGTTGTGAAGGTTGATGGCTCGTTTATATGCAGTGTCTATATACTTTAAGATGCTTGCAGTTAGCCACGGCTTCCTTCCAAACCACTCATTGTTGAATTTGAGATTTCTGACTAGTTGTGTAATGTTTATGTCCAATGGCCGATGACCCCCGAGACATTTTATATCTAATTTCACTTCATATGACAAGGATTGAAAAGGATTTGCCAGTAGATTGTCGACTTGATTCTTGATGATGACAGCTAGCTTGCTAGCTAAGATTGATATATTGTAGATATAATTCTTGGATGGGCACAACTAATGCCTTCTTGGATGGGCACAACTAATGTAACTCTCTGGCAGCACCCAAAGGGCTTGAATTTTTGAGCTCTCCCCGCAGATTTTGCGGTGACGTAGTGTCCCCATGAGTGACAGAACACTGAGCCAATCACGGCGCAACTAGAACATTACCAAACCTACGCTCTGTATTTCCGCTGGCTGCCCCATCACCACAGAAAGCATTTAGCTTGTAACGGTATTCGTCGTCTGAAGAAGAGGAAGAGGACTCATCGGACCAAAGCGCAGCATGGTAAGTGTTCATGCATTTTATTGGAACTGAACACTATAACAAAAATAACAAAGAGAATAACCGAAGCCATCCTGTAAGCTACAAAACACTAAACAGAAATTAACTACCCACAAAAAACATGTGGGAAAATGCTACCTAAGTATGGTTCCCAATCAGAGACAACGATAGACAGCTGCCCATGATTGAGAACCCATACCCGGCCAAAACAAAGAAATACAAAAACATAGAAAAAAGAACATAGAATGCCCGCCCAAATCACACCCTGACTAAACCAAAATAGAGACATAAAAAGCTCTAAGGTCAGGGCGTGACGCACCAAAAAGGTGCGGACTCCAGCCGCAAAACCTGAACCTATAGGGGAGGGTCTGGGTGGGCATTTCTCTGCGGTGGCCAGGGCGTGACAGAGCTAGGCTGAAACACCTGCATTTTGGAGTTGCCTTACTCAAGATAGCAAAAAAGAGACCATGTTTGTATGCGGCTTTATTAACTAAATACATTGCTTGCAAACTTATATGTGACACGTATTATTACCAAAATAACATGCAAAACATGAAATGACACTTCGCCACTGAGGAATAGTACTTTTACTCCAGTGTTTCACTGTCAACATGATTGTTTGGCTAACCACCACCTAGTTTCTGATGCTCCAGAAAACATTGTAATCGTGTGTCTGAGTGAGAGCTTTCTCCCTATGTTAGGTCCATCAACTTTTGTTTTCATGGTTAAACCACTCTACATCCAGAAATGCTCACTGGGAAGTTCCTGTAACGTTTGAACTCTTTGTTAGAGCACTCTTTGTTAGAGCACTCTTTGTTAGAGCACTCTTTGTTAGAGCACTCTTTGTTAGAGCACTCTTTGTTAGAGTACTTAATCACAGTGTGAGACATGTGGTTCTATGGAAAAGTCTGGACTGTTATTCATTCATTATACAGGGTGACCTTCATGTGTCCCAATTACCAGTGTACAATGGCACAGACCAACAGCACTCTGTGTGAGTTAGGACATCATGATAACTTCTACACAAAGGTGACACCAAGATCGTGGTGGGGCTCCCAATGACATTGTGAAATTAGACTTAGTTAAGTTGGGATCCATCGTTCATCAAGGATCCACATGAATGTTTTCAATTAGTTTCAGTTACACACTGTATTATGGTGTGAGAACACACTCTCACACAAACTATAGCTGAATATACACAGGGAAAGACATCCTACATATACCCACTTGACAATGGACACCTGTGACACAAAAGTAAACAAACGAGCTACAGACTAAAATCAGTTGAACGGAAATTACATTTGTAAGAGTGAGCAAAAAGTGTGAGCTAAGCACATTTATGGGAGCGGAGGGCAAATGCGTTGTGCGTGGCTGCTGGGTGCGACAGCCAATGTGGCGGGCTTCGTGTGGCGGGGCTTCGATAATCAAACGCCACGCTTTTTTGCACGATGTGTTCCAGGTTAGCACAGGCTCCCCTAGTTCTCCCTGCTGCTCTCACTGGAATCTAAAGGCTGCATGGCCAATAATGTCCGGTCCTCACAAACTACTGGCTAGTGTAACATCCAATATAGCACAGGTTTATCCAGAGCACAATTCCATGTGTCATCCAGCCAATCAGGTCTCTGGGCTTGACTGACCAGGTATGAGGACACAGGACAAAACACCCTTCTGATGAGTTACGTCATACAGGCTGAGGCTCATAAGCCAAAAGCGAGCTGTTGGCAGATGTTGAACCTGATGAATGTCATCAGTACGCCTGCAACCTTCAAAAGACTATCGCAGGTGTGCTGATAACATCAGTGTGGTCACTGAGCCATGAAGGAAGAGTTGTCAACACAGTCTAAGTAATATAATAATAACACAGTCTAAAATACAATAATAATCACCAGGGTGTGTAACCTACTGGCTTCATTAAAGAACATTAATAGAATAACCTGTGCATGATTAACTTCAAAGTCAACCAAACACTAAACATGTTAAGTCCAGTTTGTCCCAGGGTCAGGTAGAGGTCACAACTACATTATATTGTAGTTGACATTGCAGTGTTACGATTCCTCCCTCGCATGCAAAAACTGAGATAAGCATTTGAAATTGACTGTAGGTACAAACCACATTCTTTAGTGTCAGTGTTCATATTTGTTTCCCAGAAATAAACCAGATCAACGTAAGCTTTAAATCTGTGAAAATTTTGAAACAAGACCTAAAATTAACCTAAAATAATGAATCGAACCTGTAAGGCCAACGAAACTCGCATGTTGACTAGCATAAACATTCTAGGACACTGATTTCCCATGGAATAATCAAGCTGTATTTTAATTGGATGAACAGACAGACAGTGTACACAATGACTTCCCAAAAACCGCACATACAGTAACTAATTTGCATAACATCCAGGGATGCTCACTAGTCACCTTTCTGCAAAATTCGCCGTTTTGATTCCAAAATAGATGACCTACGTGATTCATGTAGATCCGATGAGAAATGTTTGGGTGAGTTGGGGATTTGGATCACTACTGGCTGTAAACGAGCGAGTGATGCATGTTTGGAGCAATGCTGGCTTAACATAACAACATAATGCAGCACACGACTGCAGAAAGAAGAGACAACAAATGTATTAGTTACAGCATCAGCGCGCGCTCTGGAAATGAAGCTTGCCAGTTACAGCAGCCTGTTCCCTGAACGATAACGAAGGTGTAACATTAAGTGAGAAGCCTGACCACAGAGGTGGGGGTGAGAATGTGATTAAGCGTACTTCATGAGCTGTAAATGAAAAACTACTGGTATTTTGAAAGTTTGAGGTGAGGGAGAAAGTGTGGTGGAACAAGTATTAACATTGTTAAGTATCTTCTTAGCTGGATCAGATTCTTTGTTAGCTAGCCAGAGAAATGTTAAGCAACATTAGCCAACCTATATGATCAAATAATTGAGTTCATGGTGTAAAAATGAGCTTGCTAATAAAGTCAGACAGCTAGCTAACGTTACAACATCAGATGAGCTAACATTGGGAACATAACCAATTCACTATAGTGTTAACTATAACTAACGCGTTACGTTAGTTGCTTACTGGATCCTGGCAATCTGTGTGAAATGTTAACTAGCAAACCAACTAACCTGTTAACTAATGTTTTCCCTCTACAGTATGTGGTTCATTTTCAGAATGAGAGAATTAGGTGTAAATGAGGCGTTGCTTGTTAATAAACAAGTGTAGCTGGAGCTGGGCCTGGCTTCAGATGGATGTCACTACAGAGGTGAAAGGAACACCACACACTTTCCCTCTTTCTCACTTTTGCTGGCACATTGTAGAACAGATGTCCACAGGCAGAAAGTGTACAATGTAATAAAGTGTAGTGTAGCCCAAATATATTATTTTTTGTTGTGTTGAACTTGACAGTAACAAGTGTGTGTGTGTGTGTGTGTGTGTGTGTGTGTGTGTGTGTGTGTGTGTGTGTGTGTGTGTGTGTGTGTGTGTGTGTGTGTGTGTGTGTGTGTGTGTGTGTGTGTGTGTGTGTGTTGTGTGTGTGTGTGTGTGTGTGTGTGGGGGGGTACATATTTTTTTAACTCTGTGAGCGTTATTTTTGCACACATGTAGCCTTGTGCACTTGATCGATGTCTATAGTGGCCAGTATAATAGAGCAAAAATAGAATGCCTGTTTGTTTAATTATATTTCTACTTTAATATGTTTTTCCCCCAAGTGCAATATTCACGTGTGTGGTCACTAGTGTTCTGTTATAAAGGCTGTCATGGCTAAATGCAATATTAGTCTATTGTTTTTTTTCTCAAGACTTGAGTGTCATTTGCAGTAAAGTCTAATCAACAAATACCATTGGATTGCTTTCTTTACATTTTCTTTTAGCTGTGACTTAGGTTCACATGAACCACTTTTTATTTTACACACAGAGACTGATCATGTAGATAATACTCTTTGTTGTTGAATTAGTACAAGTCTGCATTTCCCCCTCGCAGGGATTTTTTTGCACGTTTCAGTGCAACAACAATAAAGTGTCACCTTTTTAGCAGTTATCATCCCTGAACATTGTGTGATAGGCTGAGAGACTTTTAAATGATGTAAAACATGATGTTACCCCCTTCTTAAACTGAACACACCCTGTTTAATAACCTGGACAAACACACAGAAAATACCCTCTGAGAAGTATCCAGTAACCAAACACATTCAGAAGGCTTTGACCGTGTGACATCTCAAAAAAGGCCTCCTAATAGTTATTTTGGGTCTAACCACCATGACCCATGTGATCTTCTCAAAGGAGACACTTTCTCTTGCAGGTGCACAGGGCAACACGGTGTTCACGTCCGTTTGTGTGGTATGAGTCTCTCTGTCGTTGACTGAGCTTTCGGTCCTGACGGTGTCCCGTTCCACTGAGGTATTAATATCCCTTGGAGCCCACACTCTCACAATGTCCACCGTCCTTCTCCTGAAGGGTAACCTAGGCAACATTGGTTGCTTTTTCCTCAGAGCATCCGGTTTCCTTGAGAGCTAGTACGACTGACTAGGCACAAATGAGTCAATGCTCAACTTAGTATCTTGTCCCGTGCCAGGGAGCTCATGCTCTGAAACAACCCCAAAGTAAGTTTTGAGCCTGTTGTACTGTACCACGGCATGATAAGGTCCATTACACTGTGCTACTTCATACAGCACATCTGACAGTTTCTTTGCAATTTTGAAAGGATCTTTGAGTTTCTTTATCAGTTTGGGTGACAACCCCTTTGTCCTCTGGTTATCTCTAAGTCAAACACATTCATTTTCCTCGTACCTCTGGGGTGTCACATTCAGATCCATGTATTGATTTTTTTTACCTGTGGCTTTTAGATGATTTCTCTTTACAGCTTCCCTTACAGTGCTAAAATACCCTTGCACCTTTTGCACATACTGAAAAACATACTGTTTCCCTTCATTTTGTTGTGTTCCCATAACCACATCAACCGGTAAAGTAATTTCAGTACCAAACAGCATCCTCCTGTATGGTGTGAACCCCGTGGAAGATTGAACACTACTCTTGTATTCCATCATCACATATGGGAGTATCTCATCCCAATTTCTTTGATTGTCATCAACAAAAAGTGACAGGATATTGAGCTCTGTTCATTCTTTATACCAAACCATCTGATTGTGGGTTAATACGGAGTGGTTCGTGTTTTGTTCATTTGTAAAAGATTGCACATCTCTCGAAAAAGAGTAGATTCAAAAGTTCGCCCCTTGTCTCTATGGATAGAGAGAGGAACACCTAGCTTCAACACAAATTCCTGTACCAGTTTCTTGGCCGTTGTTACTGCTTCTGGATTGGGTATGGCATATGCCTCTGACCACCGGGTAAAGTAATCTGACACAACCATAATTTGTTTGTTACCTCGTTCCGTCTCTGTAAACGGACCCATTAAGTCTACAGCTATCCTCTCAAAAGGGCGGCCTGTGACAGACCTGTAACTTGCATGCAGCGCACGCCATGTAGCCCTTACACCCCTGCTTTATGGCTCTCTTACCATCCTGGCCTATAAAATCTTGCTCTAATTTTACTGGTGAGTTTGTCAACTCCTAAATGGCCTCCTGATTTAGCTACAGTTGAAATCGGAAGTTTACATACACCTTTGTCAAATACATTTAAAATGAGTTTTTCACAATGCCCGACATTTGATCCAAATAACAAATCCCTGTTTTAGGTCAGTTAGGCTCACCATTTTATTTTAAGAATGTGAAATGTCAGAATAATAGTAGAGTGAATGATTTATTCCAGCTTTTATTTCTTTCATCACATTCCCAGTGGGTCAGAAGTTTACATACACTCAATTAGTATTTGGTAACATTGCCTTTGAATTAGCCGCCATTGTTGCAACCCCTATTACCAATCTGTTCAATATCTTTTTCGTATCGTCCGGGATCCCTAAATATTGGACAGCTGCCGCAGTCATCCCCCTATTCAAAGGGGGTGACACTCTAGACCCAAATTGTTATAGACCTATATCCATCCTGCCCTGCCTTTCTAAAGTCTTCGAAAGCTAAGTTAACCTCTTGAACCTCTGGGGGCAGTATTTCATTTTTGGATGAAAAACGTTCCCGTTTTAAACAAGATATTTTGTCATGAAAAGATGCTTGACTATGCATATAATTGACAGCTTTGGAAAGAAAATACTCTGACGTTTCCACAACTGCAAAGATATTGTCTGTGAGTGCCACAGAACTAATGCTACAGGTGAAACCAAGATGAAATTTCATACAGGAAGTGAGCCAGATTTTGAATACGCTGTGTTCCAATGTCTCCTTATATGGCTGTGAATGTGCAAGGAATGAGCCTACACTTTCTGTCGTTTCCCCAAGGTGTCTGCAACATTGTGACGTATTTGTAGGCATATCATTGGAAAATTGACCATAAGAGACTACATTTACCAGGTGTCCGCTCTGTGTCCTCCGTCAAAACTATTGCGTAATCTCCAGGTGCGTGCATTTTTCCATTTTGTTCAGAGGAGAAACCAATCTGCCACGAGTGATTTATCATCAAATAGATATGTGAAAAACACCTTGAGGATTGATTCTCAACAACATTTGCCATTTCTGTCGATATTATGGAGTTAATTTGGAAAAAGGTTCGCCGTTGTAATGACTGAATTTTCGGGTTTTTTTCTTATCCAAACGTTATGACCAAAACGGAGCGATTTCTCCTACACAAATAATATTTTTGGAAAAACTGAACATTTGCTATCTAACTGAGAGTCTCCTCATTGAAAACATCCGAAGTTCTTCAAAGGTAAATGATTTTATTTGAATGCTTTTCTTGTTTTTGTGAAAATGTTGCCTGCTGAATGCTAGGCTTAATGCTATGCTAGCTATCAATACTCTTACACAAATGCTTGTGTAGCTATGGTTGAAAAGCATTTTTTGAAAATCTGAGATGACAGTGTTGTTAACAAAAGGCTAAGCTTGTGAGCCAATATATTCAATTAATTTCATTTGCGATTTTCATGAATAGTTAACGTTGCGTTATGGTAATGAGCTTGAGGCTATAATTACACTCCAGGATACGTGATTGCTCGTCGCAACAGGTTAATAAACAGATCACTGACCATTTTGAATCCCACCGTAACTTCTCTGCTGTGCAATCCGGTTTCCGAGCTGGTCATGGGTGCACCTCAGCCATGCTCAAGGTATTAAATGATATCATAACCGCCATCGATAAAAGACTGTGCAGCCGTCTTCATCGACCTGGCCAATGCTTTCGACTCTGTCAATCACCGTATTCTTATCGGCAGACTCAATAGCCTTGGTATCTCAAATGACTGCCTCGCCTGGTTCACCAACTACTTCGCAGACAGAGTTCAGTGTGTCAAATCGGAGGGCCTGTTATCCGGACCTCTTGCAGTCTCCATGGGGGTACCACAGGGTTCAATTCTCGGGCCGACTCTTCTCTGTATTTATCAACGATGTCGCTCTTGCTGTGGGTGATTCCCTGATCCACCTCTACGCAGACGACACCATTCTGTATACATCTGGCCCTTCTTTGTACACTGTGTTAACCTCTCTAGGGTATGTGGGACGCTAGCCCACCTGGCCAACATCCAGTGAGATTGCAGAGCACCAAATTCAAATACAGAAATACTCTTTATAAAATTTCAGAAAAGATACAACTATTTTACATAGGTTTAAAGATGAACTTCTTGTGAATCCAACCACGGTGTCAGATTTAAAAAATTCATTACGGCAAAAGCATACATTACAATTATTTGAGAACATAGCCCAGCAGACAAATCATTACAAACAGTAACCAGCCAAGTAGAAGAGTTACACAAGTCAGAAATAGAGATAAAATTAATCACTTACCTTTGATGATCTTCATATGGTTGCACTCAGAAGACATTCATTTATTCAATAAGTGTTCCTTATGTTCGATAAAGTGTCTTTATATCCGAAAACCTCAGTTTTGTTCGCGCGTTTACTTCAGTAATCCACAGGCTCAAACACAGTCACAACAGGCAGACAAAAAAATCAAAATTGTGTCCGTAAAGTTCATAGAAACATGTCAAACGATGTTTATATTCAATCTTCAGGTTGTTTTTAGCCTAAATAATCAATAATATTTCAACCGGACAATAACGTCGTCAATATAAAAGGTAAACAAGAAAGGCACTTTCTCGGTCGAGAGCATGAAAAAGCTCTGACACAGCAGGGTCCACTCATTCAGACTGCTCTTACTCCCTCATTTTTCAGAATATAAGCCTGAAACAATTTCTAAAGACTGTTGACATCTAGTGGAAGGTATAGGAACTGCAATTTGTCAATAGATACTGTAATGGCATTGAATAGAAAACTACAACAGAAAAACAAATCCTACTTCCTGAATGTATTTTTCTCAGGTTTTCGCCTGCCATATCAGTTTTGTTATACTCACAGACACTATTTTAACAGTTTTGGAAACATTCAAGTGTTTTCTATCCAAATCTACCAATTATATGCATATCCTATCTTCTGGGCCTGAGTAGAAAGCAGTTTAATTTGGGCACGCTTTTCATTCAAAATTCCAAATGCTGCCCCCTACCCTAGAGAAGTTAACTAACTTCCAAATGTGCTTCAATGCCATACAACACTCATTCCGTGGCCTCCAACTGCTCTTAAACGTTAGTAAAACCAAATGCATGCTTTTCAACTGTTCGCTACCCGCGCCCGTCCGACTAGCATTGCTACTCTGGACGGTTATGACCTAGAATACGCGGACAACTCCAAATACCTAGGTGTCTAGCTAGACTGTAAACTCTCCTTCCAGACTCATATCAAACATCTCCAATCCAAAATCAAATCTAGAATCGGCTTTCTATTTTGCAACAAAGCCTCCTTCACTCACGCCGCCAAACTTACCCTAGTAAAACTGACTATCCTACCGATCCTCGACTTCTGCATCTACAAAATAGCTTCCAATACTCTACTCAGCAAACTGGATGCAGTCTATCATAGTGCCATCTGTTTTGTTACCAAAGCCCCTTATACCACCCACCACTGCGACCTGTATGCTCTAGTCGGCTGGCCCTCGCTACATATTCGTCGCCAGACCCACTGGCTCCAGGTCATCTATAAGTCTATGCGAGGTAAAGCTCCGCCTTATCTCAGCTCACTGGTCACGATAACAACACCCACGTGTAGCACGTGCTCCAGCAGGAATATCTCACTGGTCATCCCCAAAACCAACACCTCGTTTGGCGGCCGTTCCTTCCAGTTCTCTGCTGCCGGTGACTGAAATGAATTGCAAAAATCGCTGAAGCATTTCCCTCACTAACTTTAAACATCAGCTATCTGAGCAGCTAACCGATCATTGCAGCTGTACATAGTCCATCTCTAAATAGCCCACCCAATCTACCTACCTCATCCCCATATTGTTTTTATGAACTTTTCTGCTCTTTTGCACCAGTTTCACTACTTGCACATCATCATCTGCTCATCTATCACTCCCGTATTAATCTGCTTAATTTTACTTTGCTCCTATGGCCTATTTATTGCCTTACCACCTCACTCTTTTTTATTATTATTTGCACACACTATATAGACTTTCTTTTTTCTATTGTGTTATTGATTGTACGCTTGTTTATTCCATGTGTAACTCTGTGCTGTTGTTTGTGTCGCACTGCTTTGCTTTATCTTGGCCAGGTTGCAGTTGTAAATGAGAACTTGTTCTCAACTAGCTTACCTGGTTAAATAAAGATGAAATAAATAAAAAGGTCCTTTGCTGTTGTTCTGGGATTGATTTGCACTTTCCGCACCAAAGTACGTTCATCTCTAAGAGACAGAACGCTCCTCCTTCCTGACCGGTATGACGGCTGCGTGGTCCCATGGTGTTTATACTTGCGTACTATTGTTTGTTCAGATGAACGCGGTACCTTCAGGCATTAGGAAATTGCTCCCAAGGATGAACCAGACTTGTCAAAAGAAATCAGCAAAGACCTCAGAAGCAAAATTGTAGACCTACAATTTTGTTTCTGAGGTCTTGGCTGATTTCTTTTGATTTTCCCACGATGTTAAGCAAAGAGGAACTGCGTTTGAAGGTAGGCCTTGAAATACATCCACAGGTACACCTCCAATTGACTCAAAAATGTCAATTAGCCTATCAGAAGCTTCTAAAGCCATTACATAATTTTCTGGAATTTTCCAAGCTATTTAAAGGCACAGTCAACTTAGTGTATGTACTGGAATTGTGATACAGTGAATTATAAGTTAAATAATCTGTAAACAATTGTTGGAAAAATGACTTGTGTCATGCACAAAGTAGATGTCCTAACCGACTTGCCAAAACTATAGTTTGTTAACAAGAAATTTGTGGAGTGGTTGAAAAACAACTTTTTAATGACTCCAACATAAGTGTATGTAAACTTCCGACTTCAACTGTAAGTATCTCAGGGTACAAACCCTCTCCAGATGTTTTATTTGTTTTATTTCACCTTTATTTAACCAGGTAGGCAAGTTGAGAACATGTTCTCATTTACAATTGCGACCTGGCCAAGATAAAGCAAAGCAGTTCGACAACACAGAGTTACACATGGAGTAAAACAACCATACAGTCAATAATACAGTATTAAAATAAGTCTATATACAATGTGAGCAAATGAGGTGAGATAAGGGAGGTAAAGGTAAAAAAAGCCATGGTGTCGAAGTAAATACAATATCGCAAGTAAAACACTGGAATGGTAGATTTGCAGTGGAAGAATGTGCAAAGTAGAGATAGAAATAATGGGGTGCAAAGGAGCAAAATAAATAAATAAATACAGTAGGGGGAGAGGTTGTTGTTTGGGCTAAATTACAGATGGGCTATGTACAGGTGCAGTAATCTGTGAGCTGCTCTGACAGCTAGCTGGTGCTTAAAGCTAGTGAGGGGGATGTGTTTCCAGTTTCAGAGATTTGTGTAGTTCGTTCCAGCCATTGGCAGCAGAGAACTTGAAGGAGAGGCATCCAAATGAAGAATTGGTTTTGGGGGTGACCATAGAGATATACCTGCTGGAGCGTGTGCTACAGTTGGGTGCTGCTATGGTGACCAGCGAGCTGAGATAAGGGGGGACTTTACCTAGCAGGGTCTTGTAGATGACATGGAGCCAGTAGGTTTGGCGACGAGTATGAAGCGAGGGCCAGCCAACGAGAGCGTACAGGTCGCAATGGTGGGTAGTATATGGGGCTTTGGTGACAAAATGGATGGCACTGTGATAGACTGCATCCAATTTGTTGAGTAGGGTATTGGAGGCTATTTTGTAATGACATCGCCGAAGTCGAGGATCGGTAGGATGGTCAGTTTTACAAGGGTATGTTTGGCAGCATGAGTGAAGGATGCTTTGTTGCGAAATAGGAAGCCAATTCTAGATTTCATTTTGGATTGGAGTTGTTTGATGTGAGTCTGGAAGGAGAGTTTACAGTCTAACCAGAGACCTAGGTATTTGTAGTTGTCCACATATTCTAAGTCAGAACCGTCCAGAGTAGTGATGTTGGATGGGCGGGCAGGTGTCATCTGTCTCATAGTTTTGACTCTTAAGGCATAACACCTTATTATTCACATGTAATGCCCCCCACACTTGTTTGAAAGGCCTAAACTTTGGCTCCGATTGCAACTCCACAGGGAGCTTTGCTCTACCTTCTTTTTTTCCATGTCTTTAACTGGGAGACCACTGGGTCTCTATCCTGTGCTTCCAAAAGGAAAGCTGCATTTCTGAATCCTGCCTGGCTTGTTTGAGCTCCAGCTACAGGCTCAATGGTGACATCCTGAGGCTTGTTTACGATGGCTCTCAGATTGACAGTGGCCTCCTGTGAGACAGCTGTGTCCACACTCTGTCTGTGTGTGTCGGCGTGACACACCATCAGCATTACTGTGCAGTCTCCCTGGCCTGTTGACAATATCATAGTCAAACTGACCCAGTTTCTCCAACCATCTCGCCAACTGTCCCGAGCCAACCTCAGTGAGCTGTGATCAATTTTCAGTAGAAATTTCCTCTCCAGCAAAAAAGTGTTGGAAACACTGCCACAGCAAGAAGCTCCTTCTTCGTATTTGAATACTTCATCTCCTGTTTTGACAGTGCACGACTGGCATATGCTACTACTCTCTCTCTCTCTACCCTTGTATTTCTGGGAGAGGACTGCCCCCTATGCCTGTGTCACATGTGTTGGTATCCATGATGAAATCTAGATTTGTGTCCCGGGAAAGCCAGTATGGGGGATGTGGTAAGCTTGGACTTTTCCCCTTGTCTGTTAACCTGTACAAAGCCTCCGCCATAGCTGCAAAATCTGTTATGAACCTCTTGTAGAATGATGCCAGGCCTAGAAACTTCTTGCCTCTGTCAGCGACTTGAGGCTAGGCCATGACCTGACTGTCTCTGTTTTCCATGGGGTCAGTGGACCCTCCCTCAGCCCGAGATGATGTGTCCCAGGTAGCTCACCTGCGACCTGAACATGTGGCACTTTGATGGCTTCCCCTTAAGTCCTGCCTGCTCCAATCTGCTGAAAATCTTGTCTAAACGCTTCACATGCTCTTGGAATGTACGACCAAACACTATGAAGTCATCTAAGTACACCAAACATGTTGTCCACCCTAAGTCAGACAACACCAGGTCCATGAGACGCTGGAAGCTGCTTGGAGCATTTGTCAACCCAAACCCCATGTCCTGGAATTCAAAAAGCCCTCACTTTGTACTTTCACAAAATAAGTTTTTCAACGATCCTCTGGGTGCATCTCGACTTGCCAGGACCCATACAAACACACACACGTACACATGGGCGTACTTGTGAACCGATGAGAATGATTTACATTATTGGTCCCTCGCCACCATGACTGTGTCATTTGATCTCTCCTACTGTGGGTACTAACAGGAGCCGTAACGCTAAGCACTTTTTATTATGGCTTGCTGACTACGTGTTTTGTAACCCAGTTATTCTGCTGAATATCAGAAGGGTCGTTCCCATTGAACTGCATTTGACAAGGTCACCATAGGAGTGGCCCATCCTTCCTTTCACAACAAACACTAGCATGGTATCTTTCATGGTCGTAATTACTGTTCAAAACCACTGAATATTATACTACTAGGGATTGGTGTAGTTTCCATCAGAATTTGGACTAATTGGACCAATCATGACAGGTGGATTAGAAAGGGCTGTCCCTTGTGTCCGTCTGTATTTCTGTTCAAGAAGGAGAACCTTGGACTGTGGTTACGGTGATTGCTGTGTTTTCAATAGGAAAGTAAACACTTTCGTATCAAATGTGTTTTTATGCTCTTGTGTAATGCATACACTATGAGTAAAAACATACGAGTGTGAGAGACTGTTGGTCAGACTGGAATGATCTAAGAATAAATAATTATGGCTTCAACATGAAAACAAGCAGAGGCGAGGAGTATTGTAAGTTCAAGGTTAGAGTACATACCAGAAACAGTAGGTACAGAAAGCTGATATAGAGTAAGGATCTGACCATTCAATCCAAGTGCATTAACATCAACTGTATGGGAACAACTAACTGGGTTGGAAAACTGAAACGAATTGAAATGGGCAATACACACTCTCACACACTCTCCTTTCTTCTGTTTTAGATGGGCAGTGCCGAAGAGGCCTGTTAACAGATCGCCTGCTGCTGCTGTGTGCGTGGCACGGATCGTCAGTGACAGTCTTGGAGGAAGGGTGTGTTCTTTGGCGTTTGAAGAGCTCTCATCCAGCAGAAGAGCTCTCATCCCCCTACACCCCATCAACCTCCCCACCTCCCTCTCCACAGCTAGCGACAGACCTTGGACAATAATCTCTCCAAGATTTATGATGTCCTTGTGCCGGAGTGGAGGCCTGGCTCTTTGTTCATAAGAGGGGTTTTATTTCACCACTTTTTTTTTTCTCTCATCTTCTTCCTCATTCGAAAAAGGTGTGGGACCAGCCGTGAAATGGGAAACGTCTGTTTTACATGTGAAGCCCATCTGGAGAGAAAGTGTGCTTTCAGGCCTGGATTTAAGGAATTACTCAACAACAAAAAGGAAACGTCACTTAACGGAATGTCGTTTTCCCTCTTTCCTTCTCATTAACAACAACATGTAGGATTGTCCCGTCCCTTTAAACGCTTAGTCACAAAATAAACAATGCACCTACAGAATATGAGGACAATGTGCAACATTTCCTTCTGTAATGTGGACTCGAAGATCGACCAGTACTTCCAGCCTACGCTGTACATCATTGTCATTGTCCTGGGCCTGCCGACCAACTGCATGGCTCTGTGGGCAGCTTACTTGCAGGTGAAGCAGAAAAACGAGCTGGGCATCTACTTGATCAACCTCTCCTTGGCTGACCTCCTCTACATCGGCACGCTGCCCCTATGGATCGACTACTTCCTCCAGCACGACGACTGGATTCATGGCCAGAATTCCTGCAAGCTCTTCGGCTTCATCTTCTACACCAACATCTACGTCAGCATCGCCTTCCTCTGCTGCATTTCCATCGACCGATACCTGGCCGTGGCCTACCCACTCAAGTTCGCCAAGGTCCGGCGGGTGAAAACTGCCGTGCTGGTCAGTTCCGTGGTGTGGACCATCGAGATAGTGGCCAATTCTGCACCACTCTTCCATGACGAGCTCTTCCAGGACCGTTTCAACCACACCTTCTGCTTTGAGAAGTACCCCATGCAAGACTGGGTTGCGGGCATGAACCTTTACCGGACCTTTCTGGGTTTCCTGGTGCCCTGGCTGATCATGCTGGGTGCGTACCGGGGCATTCTGCGGGCGGTGCACGGCAATGTGTCCACGGAGTGTCACGAGAAGGCGAAGATCAAGCGCCTGGCGCTGAGTCTAATCCTGATCGTGTTGCTGTGCTTCGGGCCATACCACTTGCTCCTGCTGTGTCGCAGCATCCTCTTCCTCCAGAAGCCCTGCGACTGTGGCGCAGAGGAGGACCTGTTTGCAGCCTACCATGTGGCGCTGGCGCTCACCAGTCTGAACTGTGTGGCTGACCCCATCCTCTACTGTTTTGTTAACGAGGGCGCACGACATGACGTCGGTCACGCGCTCACCACCCTGCTGGGTGTCTTCAAGCGGAACTCGCCCGCGCCAGCTGATGCACTGGCAGCCGGATCTTTCACCTTGGAGACACCACTGTCCACCAAAAAGCAGCTGGGCCTGTACAGCGAGGTCAAGGCCAGCACCTACAAGACAGAGCTGGTGGCCCTCAAAGAGGAGTGTCTTCAGATGACCATACTCAGTGTTAAGAAATGAACAGCCATCCTGATCCGCCATGAGAAAAACCCAAGACTATGAGGAAGTGGGTCAGTTTATGTTGCATAGAAAATGGGAGAGGTTTTATTATGTGTAATGTTTTAGCTGTTTTATTAGTTTTGGGGATGACACCTCATATTATGTACCTCATATGGTAAACTGTGATTGAAATGTGTTTGATATAGACAAATATAATCAAATCAAGATGGACCATGGGCACATTGTGACAACCGTAAGAAAGACTATACTATGTTCAGTTGCATAGATGTGATGCAATGTGAAACAAAGGATGTTTGCCATCAAACGGTTTCTTTCTCCTCCTCGTTATCTATAGCAGGTTTTGTGTTCTAGTTGGGACAAGGTTATCTAACCATGGATTCAACATGTTTACATTTCTCTTTCAATGAGCTCCAGATGCCTCGTAACAGCTCCAAAAATCCCAAATGTGTTCTGTCAGCCGGAGAGTGAAGCACAATAATACTTGTTTTGTTCGACAATTTCCCTGGGAAATAAATTATATCATTGTTTCAATTGTGTTGTGTCTGCTGTAACAGTACTTTGAACAAATATAATGTCAGGAAACCGAGGGGGGTCAACTTTATGGTTGATGTGTTGCCGTGAAAGGCATTAGTGTGTTGACCATGGACCTGATAATAGTGTTGTGTCCATCTTCAATGTTCATTGTCATACTACTGAAACTACTGTAGGTTGTCTTGCAGTTGGTGCCTATTTGAATAGATAGAATAACAAACACTTATTAATGTCCCCATCAACATTTCTTGGGTCTTGTCTGTCATATCCGAAAATCAGACATAATACTCCAAATGACTTTCACACCGCTTATCACAGCATTCACTGATGTGATAATGAGGATGATGGGTAATTCCACTGGGGGTAATTGTTTTCCCTCCGCCCTGTGGCTGACGGACCACGATATTGATGGTGTGTCGATGGGACTGTCACATTGTTCCAGGGTGGTAGTTCTTGAGATGTCAGGGAGACAACTCCTCCCAATGAAAACAGTGCAGTGTGATCTGGGTCCACACTACATTGGCATTGCAAGTCCTGCATGATGTGCCTATTTAAAGTAAGCAGGGCAAGGCAGCTATCACCCTCATCACCACTAATGAGCCAGTGAGATTCCTAATCAGATGTGATCACAGCTCTGCCTGTAAAATGTTTCCCAGATCAGATTGGGGCCATCTGCAGCCTCTCTCTCTGCCTCCATGGGTTAAGGCTGTTGCTCAATGACATGGAAAGGATCAAGGTCAATAGTTCAAATACAATGGGCTTCTTATCTCCGAGAGGCAGGTTATGTTTTCATTGATATTCAGGGATTTAAAGCGAGCCTCGTGACCTACTTTGTTATGACAATATGGAAATACGAATGAGTATTTGAATTAGATGAAGTTATTTCTTCAAATGGATTCTGAATCACCTAATTGTGGCAGCTTCAGGAGGAGGATTAAACAAGTGACATACACTAGGTTTGCCTGGAGTCTGTAGAAAATGTTATTTCTGAAGGAGGTCTTGTCACAGAAATACTCTGGGTAAGAACGACCAGTGAAATATCACAGCCCTAGCCCACTGATGTTTGTTGTTGCTGTTGGCGTAGGGCTCTTAATCAGATATAATAATGGCCATGCTGTAACCAAAACAGTCCTTTCTCCATTATTACGCTTGTGTAATCTTAGCATGACAGCCCACACTTTGCTTTAGTGAGCACCGCTAAGAATCTGCGGAAACAAATCACACTGCATCTTACCAAAAACAGGTCTCTCCAATACATCCTGCCAACCTACAGATAAAACACAAACTGCAGAAACAAGGCTTTCCCTTGCTAATTCATTAGCATCATAAACCCATGTTCATTATGAACTGAAATTTCCTCTGACGTTTCCCACAAACCAAATCACTGGCTTGACACTGACACAAAATAAGAGAAACTATCTCGAGGCATTTCGTTTGATTGATATCCCCCGTGATAAGACAAGGTGTTAGTGTGCCCCAATTGTCCTACACCAATCAGAAATAACTAACACTGTGAGTAATGACCTTTTTCGTGCATTACTACTGTCATGCAAATTGGATTGGATTGTCATGCAAATGATCATTGGTATACTATATTACTCGCTGATGAACCCAAGCTTGAAATTACTGTAAGCTTTTACCCAAATGAACACATTCATTTGTATGGTACAGTAAGATACTGTTTATTCTATCACAATGATACACAGTGAATACATTGAAAGCAGTGACGTGTGATACTGTGAATTTTCAGGCAGAGCTACAAATAACCTCTTATGTAATTACTATCTCATTGTGCTGGCGTTTTCATTCACACAATCATCATCTTCTTTACCACAGTATTTTGTGGTATCCTCTGTAAAACAAAAATGTGGCTTGAGTCTCACACATCAATATACTCCAGAGTTTTGGTTCCTGACACGTGCTGTTGAGAGGATTCTGGCAAAAGATAACAGTCCCGTATTTATGGAAACTGTTGTTTTCAACAGATGTCCATTCATTTCATCGAAGGTTTCATGTTCATATCCATTCCATGAAATCTGATATCCAACTAGAATACCTTCTCTTTACATAACTGAAATGTGGAATAATTTTAAGTATAAAATATTCACAGTACCAGTCAAAAGTTTGGATACACCTACTCATTCCAGGGTTTTTCTTTATTTGTACTATTTTCTACATTGTAGAATAACAGAAGACATCAAAACGATGTAATAACACACATGGAATCATGTAGTAACCAAAAAAGTGTTAAATAAATCAAAATATCTGTTATATTTGAGATTCTCCACCCTTTGCCTTGATGACAGCTTTGCACACTCTTGGCATTATCTCAACCAGCTTCATGAAGTAGTCACCCGGAATGTATTTCAATTAACAGATGGGCCTTGTTAAAAGTTAATTTGTGGAATTTATTTCCTTCAAAATGTTTGAGCCTATTAGTTGTGTTGTGACAAGGTAGGGGTGGTATACAGAAGATAGCTCTATTTGCATAAAAAACAACTCCATATTATGGCAAGACCAGGTCAAATAAGCAAAGAGAAAGGACAGTCCATCATTACATGAAGGACAGTCCATCAAGACATGAAGGTCAGTCAATGCAGAACATTTCAAGAACTTTGAAAGTTTCTTCAAGTGCAGTCAAAAAATCATCAAGCGCTATGATGAAACTGGCTCTCATGAGGACCGCCACAGGAAAGGAAGACCCAAAGTTACCTCTGCTGTAGAGGATAAGTTCATTAGTGTTACAAGCCTCAGAAATTGCAGCCCAAATAAATGCTTCACAGAGTTCAAGTAACAAACACATCTCAACATCAACTGTTCAGAGGAGCCTGTGTGTATCAGGCCTTCATGGTCAAATTGCTGCAAAGAAACCACTATTAAGTGACACCAATAAGAAAAAGATACTTGCTTGGGCCAAGAAACACGAGCAACGGACATTAGACCAGAGGAAATGTATCCTTTGATCTGATGAGTCCAAATTTGAGATTTTTTGGTTCCAACCTCTGTGTCTTTGTGAGACGCAGAGTATGTTTGGTTCCCACTGTGAAGCATGGAGGAGGTGTGATGGTGTAGAGGGGCTTTGCTGGTGACACTGTCTGTGATTTATTTAGAAGTCAAAGCACAACCAGCATGGCTACCACAGCATTCTGCAACGATACGCCATCCTATCTGGTTTGCGCTTAGTGGGACTATCATTTGTTTTTCAACAGGACAATGACCCAAAACACACCTCCAGGCTGTGTAAGGGCGATATTGAACAAGAAGGAGAGTGATGGTGTGCTGCATCAGATGACCTGGCTTCCACAATCACCCGACCTCAAGCAAATTTGGATGGTTGTGGATGAGTTGGACCGCAGAGTGAAGGAAAAGCAGCCAGCAAGTGCTCAGCATATGTGGGAACTCCTTCAAGACTGTTGGAAAAGCATTCCTCATGAAGCTGGTTGAGAGAATGCCAAGAGTGTGCAAACCTGTCTTCAAGGCAAAGGGTGACTACTTTGAAGAATCTAAAATAGAAAATATAGTTTGATTTGTTTAACACTTTTTGGTTACTACATGATTCCATATGTGTTATTTCATAGTTTTGATGTCTTCACTGTTATTCTTCAATGTAGAAAATAGTAAAAAATAAAGAAAAACCTTTGAATGAGTAGGTGTGTCCAAACTTTTTACTGGTACTGTACATATAGCAGAATATGTATTTTTCTATTTAATATGACATGTTAGAATGAAACCTTTAGCCAGCAATATAAATTGCTTAATTATTTATGCCTGCTTCATTGTGATCTAGTTTGGTGGTTCCTATTCAAATCAAATCAAATGTATTTATATAGGCCTTCGTACATCAGCTGATACCTCAAAGTGCTGTACAGAAACCCAGCCTAAAACCCCAAACAGCAAGCAATGCAGGTGTAGAAGCACGGTGGCTAGGAAAAACTCCCTAGAAAGGCCAAAACCTAGGAAGAAACCTAGAGAGGAACCAGGCTATGAGGGGTGGCCAGTCCTCTTCTGGCTGTGCCGTTTGGAGATTATAACAGAACATGACCAAGATGTTCAAATGTTCATAAATGACCAGCATGGTCAAATAATAATAATAACAGTAGTTGTTGAGGGTGCAGCAAGTCAGCACCTCAGGAGTAAATGTCAGTTGGCTTTTCATAGCCAATCATTAAGAGTATCAAGAGTATAAAGAGAGAATACTTAAATTCGCACAGGACACCGGATAAGACAGGAGAAGTACTCCAGTTATAACAAACTGACCCTAGCCCCCCGACACAAACTACTGCAGCATAATTAAATGAGCTAAATGCGCTGTATGGGCAAAATGTAATGTAATTTTGTACAAATGTAGAAGAGCATTAGCAGAGACCTTGGAAGCAACATAACATCAAGACAGACTGTACACTCTTAGAAAAAAGGTTATACCTAAAACCTAAAAGGGTTTTACGCAGTGGCGAACCATGGCTATTGGACGTAGGCCTTCAGTGTGGGAAAAAAATCTTCCAACACGTAATACCAAACAAAACAAAAAAAATCTACCCAAAGCAAGTAGGTCCCAATCATAAGAATACAAAAACAGCCATTGGCTAGGGCCTCAGAAGCTACAGTGCCTTCAAATAGTATTGACCTTTTCCACATGTTGTTATGTTACAGCCTGAATTAAAGCATTTATTACGTTGAGATTTTGTGTCACTGGCCTACACACAATGCCCCATAATGTCAAAGTGGAATTATGTTTTTAGACATTTTTGCTAATTAATAAAAAATGAAAAGCTGAAATGTCTTGAGTCAATAAGTTTTCAACCCCTTTGTTATGGCAAGTCTAAATAATATCAGGAGAAAATATTTGATTAACAAGTCACATAATAAGCTGCATGGACTCACTCTGTGTGCAATAATAGTGTTTTCCATGATTTTTGAATGACTACCTCATCTCTGTACCCCACACATACAATTATCTGTAAGATCCCTCAGTTGAGCAGTGAATTTCAAACACAGATTCAACCACAAAGACCAGGGAGGTTTTCCAATACCTCGCAAAGAAGGACCCCTATTGGTAAATGGGCAAAAAAAGCAGACATTGAATATCCCTTTGAGCATGGTGACGCTTGAAAACCTATGGCAAGGCTTGAAAATGTCTGTCTAGCAATATTTGAGCAATTATTAGTACATTTGCAAAAAATGTTTTCATTTTGTCACTATGGGGTATTGTGTGTAGATGGGTGAGAGAGAAAAATCAGGCTGTAACACAACAAATTGTGGAACAAGTCAAGGTGTATCAATACTTTCTGAAGACACTGTCGATAGAAGGCATCCTACATTCAACTTTATTAGGACAGGATTTCTGAGTGACAGTGGAATCAACCAATCACAGTTTGACCTATGGGTGGGACCGTTTTTACAAAAACGTATGGAATCGTCTGCCTTCTAGAAGGCCGACAGGTCTGTGCGCAATAGCGAGTAGCAGTTTTCTCACGGTCGAGCTAGCTAGCGGCTGCAGTAGGCCACAATCTGCAGAGTTTTTTGGAGTGAACCTCCGTCTCCTTCAAATCACTTACTTTATCTCCCCGGAGACCGTCAAATAAAAATCCTGATTGGATCTTTTTTTTCTCTTCGGTGTTAACCCTTTCCAACACAAACTAAAGAGATTAAATCTGAATATCATTGAAAATAATAATATTATTAGAATATCATTGAAATATTATTGAAAAGATAAATCCTTAGGCCTCACTGTTCCCAACTGGGCTATCCCCATGGGAGAACCCCTTGAACCATTTTGGGTTCCATGTAGAACCCTTTCCACAGAGGGTTAAACTTGGAACCCAAATGGGTTCTGCCACAGGGATATCTGACATCTAATAATATTGTAATACAGTTTTTCTCAATTGCTAAAACACCATTTCTGAAAGCTTGCTCCATTTCCTGAAAACATTAAACACAAAACCTCATCTTCAAGCACTATTTACATAACCTCTGACTCATTACATTTTACATTACATTTACATTTAAGTCATTTAGCAGACGCTCTTATCCAGAGCGACTTACAAATTGGTGCATTACCTTATGACATCCAGTGGAACAGCCACTTTACAATAGTGCATCTAAATCTTTTAGGGGGGGGGGGAGTGAGAAGGATTACTTATCCTATCCTAGGTATTCCTTAAAGAGGTGGGGTTTCAGGTGTCTCCGGAAGGTGGTGATTGACTCCGCTGTCCTGGCGTCGTGAGGGAGTTTGTTCCACCATTGGGGGGCCAGAGCAGCGAACAGTTTTGACTGGGCTGAGCGGGAACTGTACTTCCTCAGTGGTAGGGAGGCGAGCAGGCCAGAGGTGGATGAACGCAGTGCCCTTGTTTGGGTGTAGGGCCTGACCAGAGCCTGGAGGTACTGAGGTGCCGTTCCCCTCACAGCTCCGTAGGCAAGCACCATGGTCTTGTAGCGGATGCGAGCTTCAACTGGAAGCCAGTGGAGAGAGCGGAGGAGCGGGGTGACGTGAGAGAACTTGGGAAGGTTGAACACCAGACGGGCTGCGGCGTTCTGGATGAGTTGTAGGGGTTTAATGGCACAGGCAGGGAGCCCAGCCAACAGCGAGTTGCAGTAATCCAGACGGGAGATGACAAGTGCCTGGATTAGGACCTGCGCCGCTTCCTGTGTGAGGCAGGGTCGTACTCTGCGGATGTTGTAGAGCATGAACCTACAGGAACGGGCCACCGCCTTGACGTTAGTTGAGAACGACAGGGTGTTGTCCAGGATCACGCCAAGGTTCTTAGCGCTCTGGGAGGAGGACACAATGGAGTTGTCAACCGTGATGGCGAGATCATGGAACGGGCAGTCCTTCCCGGGAGGAAGAGCAGCTCCGTCTTGACGAGGTTCAGCTTGAGGTGGTGATCCGTCATCCACACTGATATGTCTGCCAGACATGCAGAGATGCGATTCGCCACCTGGTCATCAGAAGGGGGAAAGGAGAAGATTAATTGTGTGTCGTCTGCATAGCAATGATAGGAGAGACCATGTGAGGTTATGACAGAGCCAAGTGACTTGGTGTATAGCGAGAATAGGAGAGGGCCTAGAACAGAGCCCTGGGGGACACCAGTGGTGAGAGCGCGTGGTGAGGAGACAGATTCTCGCCACGCCACCTGGTAGGAGCGACCTGTCAGGTAGGACGCAATCCAAGCGTGGGCCGCGCCGGAGATGCCCAACTCGGAGAGGGTGGAGAGGAGGATCTGATGGTTCACAGTATCGAAGGCAGCCGATAGGTCTAGAAGGATGAGAGCAGAGGAGAGAGAGTTAGCTTTAGCAGTGCGGAGCGCCTCTGTGATGCAGAGAAGAGCAGTCTCAGTTGAATGACTAGTCTTGAAACCTGACTGATTTGGATCAAGAAGGTCATTCTGAGAGAGATAGCGGTAGAGCTGGCCAAGGACGGCACGTTCAAGAGTTTTGGAGAGAAAAGAAAGAAGGGATACTGGTCTGTAGTTGTTGACATCGGAGGGATCGAGTGTAGGTTTTTTCAGAAGGGGCGCAACTCTCGCTCTCTTGAGGACGGAAGGGACGTAGCCAGCGGTCAGGGATGAGTTGATGAGCGAGGTGAGGTAAGGGAGGAGGTCTCCGGAAATGGTCTGGAGAAGAGAGGAGGGGATAGGGTCAAGCGGGCAGGTTGTTGGGCGGCCGGCCGTCACGAGACGCGAGATTTCATCTGGAGAGAGAGGGGAGAAAGAGGTCAGAGCACAGGGTAGGGCAGTGTGAGCAGAACCAGCGGTGTCGTTTGACTTAGCAAACGAGGATCGGATGTCGTCGACCTTCTTTTCAAAATGATTGACGAAGTCATCTGCAGAGAGGGGGGAGGGGGAGGAGGATTCAGGAGGGAGGAGAAGGTGGCAAAGAGCTTCCTAGGGTTAGAGGCAGATGCTTGGAATTTAGAGTGGTAGAAAGTGGCTTTAGCAGCAGAGACAGAGGAGGAAAATGTAGAGAGGAGGGAGTGAAAGGATGCCAGATCCGCAGGGAGGCGAGTTTTCCTCCATTTCCGCTCGGCTGCCCGGAGCCCTGTTCTGTGAGCTCGCAATGAGTCGTCGAGCCACGGAGCGGGAGGGGAGGACCGAGCCGGCCTGGAGGATAGGGGACATAGAGAGTCAAAGGATGCAGAATAGGAGGAGAGGAGGGTTGAGGAGGCAGAATCAGGAGATAGTTTGGAGAAGGTTTGAGCAGAGGGAAGAGATGATAGGATGGAAGAGGAGAGAGTAGCGGGGGAGAGAGAGCGAAGGTTGGGACGGCGCGATACCATCCGAGTAGGGGCAGTGTGGGAAGTGTTGGATGAGAGCGAGAGGGAAAAGGATACAAGGTAGTGGTCGGAGACTTGGAGGGGAGTTGCAATGGGGTTAGTGGAAGAACAGCATCTAGTAAAGATGAGGTCGAGCGTATTGCCTGCCTTGTGAGTAGGGGGGAAAGGTGAGAGGGTGAGGTCAAAAGAGGAGAGGAGTGGAAAGAAGGAGGCAGAGAGGAATGAGTCAAAGATAGACGTGGGGAGGTTAAAGTCGCCCAGAACTGTGAGAGGTGAGCCGTCCTCAGGAAAGGAGCTTATCAAGGCATCAAGCTCATTGATGAACTCTCCGAGGGAACCTGGAGGGCGATAAATGATAAGGATGTTAAGCTTGAAAGGGCTGGTAACTGTGACAGCATGGAATTCAAAGGAGGCGATAGACAGCTGGGTAAGGGGAGAAAGAGAGAATTACCACTTGGGAGAGATGAGGATCCCGGTGCTACCACCCCGCTGACCAGAAGCTCTCGGGGTGTGCGAGAACACGTGGGCGGACGAGGAGAGAGCAGTAGGAGTAGCAGTGTTATCTGTGGTGATCCATGTTTCCGTCAGTGCCAAGAAGTCGAGGGACTGGAGGGAGGCATAGGCTGAGATGAACTCTGCCTTGTTGGCCGCAGATCGGCAGTTCCAGAGGCTACCGGAGACCTGGAACTCCACGTGGGTCGTGCGCGCTGGGACCACCAGATTAGGGTGGCCGCGGCCACGAGGTGTGGAGCGTTTGTATGGTCTGTGCAGAGAGGAGAGAACAGGGATAGACAGACACATAGTTGACAGGCTACAGAAGAGGCTACGCTAATGCAAGGAGATTGGTACGGCAAGTGGACTACACGTCTCGAATGTTCAGAAAGTTAAGCTTACGTAGCAAGAATCTTGTTGACTAAAATGACACAGTACTGCTGAAGTAGGCTAGCTGGCAGTGGCTGCGTTGTTGACACTACACTAATCAAGTCGTTCCGTTGAGTGTAATAGTTACTACAGTGCTACTATTCGGGGGCTAGCTGGCTAGCTAGCAGTGTTGATTACGTTACGTTGCGTTAAAAGAACGCAACGTAAAGACTCCTCTCGCAAAATGAAACATTCGCCTCAAAACAGTTTAACCTGTGTTCAAAATCAAACACTGCTCTCAAATCATAAACAAAGTGATCAAAATGATATACACTCTCAAGCAGTCAGTAAACAATACACCGAAAAAAAAGAAAACACATTGTTCAAAACATACAATTCTCAGGGAGAAGTACATTTTTAATCTAATCTAAAAAAATATTCATATTTCTCCGTCATTGTCTTTTGATGAATGAAAATATGTTCTATCATAGTAGCTCAAAATTGATCAGAAAATACTACTCTGCTTTGCTCTTCACTATTTTGTTTTTTGTTCTTCCTCCTCCTTGTTCCCCTATTTTTACAGTACTGTACCCTGCATCTCACACACTTGTCCTTTGTCTCTGTGATACTGTAATTCTTGTTCTTTGTTGATATGAACCTGCAACCAGTCAAAATCTATTGAGCAGTCAGTACTGTTAATAAATGGAAAGCACAATGTTCAGGGCCATACACTTTGTCCATTGTACAGTATACAGCCTACAATGCACTGTACTACAGTCTACAATACTAAAAAGGGACAAAAATCAAAGGAGTAAACGTGATCAATGTGCTTCTTCTTGTCTTTGGGCTGGGTCAAGCCAAGCAATATTGTCCCTCCTGAGGCAACGGGGGAAGAAGCCTCTTGTGTGCCGTATCCAGCCCTGACATAATTCCTCACCTATATCACCACAGGCTAAATCCATGGCTTGCAGCAGATTTACTCTCGTGTATGGTTGTCTATCATACACTTTCCATCTCCAAGAGGAGAAAAATTCCTCAATCGGATTCAGGAAAGGCGAGTATGGAGGGAGGTACAAGTTCATAAACTGCCCATTGATGTTAAACCATTCCCTTAGCTGAGCATCTCGGTGGAAACTGACATTGTCCCCACACTATCACATAGGTGGGAATGGGATTCTCATTTAGCTCTGTCCCTGCTGCTCTTGAACTTGCTGCTCAAATAAAATATCTCTTAGATTGGCAATAAATCTTAGAAGGTGCTGGGTGTTATATGGCCAGAGTGTAACATGGTGATGTATAACACCATGGTTGCTGATAGCAGCACAGATTGTGACATAACCTCGTTGACCAGGGACTTCAACAATGGCCCGCTGTTCAATCATGTTTCGGCCTCTCCTTCTCCTCTTTGTCAGATTGAAGCCTGCTTCATCGACAAAGATGAACTCATGGGGTCTGTCCAAGGATTCCAAGTCAAATATTGTCTGTGTAGAAATACAATATGCTGTATGTAGGATTTTGTATGTCGTACAGAGACAGTGCTATACTGTAGAGTACAATTAGGCTTCTGATTCACATACCTTGTATGTACTGAAGAGTAATGTCATTCACATAGTATGTGTTAGTACTGTAGACAATCCGGATTACAGTAAATGTTTCTGAATGTACACTTACTTGCACATACTACAAAAAGTAGTGCAGTTACAAAACATATTCATGCAGTACAATACATACAGTGATTAACTTTACAAATGTCTATTGAAACAGCTGCATATAGTGTAGTACAGTAAATTTGCAATTACAAAAAGACAGCAGTATCCTATACCTGTTCTCTTCTCTGGATGTCCTTACTATGGCGGACACAGAAAATCGGCTCAAATTGGGTTGCACTCAAAGTCCTGCTTCCCTCTTTGTCGGTCCATGGACAAGAACATGGTCTTTAACTGTTGCTCGAATTTCATCAGATAATTCCACTATTTGTCTTCCTCTTCATCCTCCTCATTTGAAACAGGTTAAATCAATTTGAGTGGTTGTGTTCAATGACATGTATTCTCTATTTGTATTTGATTGTTGCCACTTGTGTTTACCAGTATGGATGACATGTGCATTAGAGTGCAGAATGTGTTTAGTTTTCCTGAAAAGTCTAAGTGAGATCTGCAAATTGTGTTTTACCATGTGAAATGGTTTAAGGTATTGACAACAGACTGCATAATTAGGTAAATGAGTCCAGGCAACTGAGAACTTTGTTCAGCCAATGAGTTTTAGTGTTTTAGCAATTGAGAAAAACTGTAATATGCTATTTAGCAGACGCTATTATCCAAAGCGATTTACAGTCACACGTGCATACATTATACATAATGTATGGGTAGTCCTGGGAATCAAACCTACGATTCTAGCGTTACCACTGCCATGCTATACCAACTGAGCTACAAAGTGTAAGCTGCTCCATCTTTGTGATGGAATGATGGTGGACCAGAGAAGAAGCAGGAAATCAGCCCTAAGGCGCATCCCACTTCCTGCTGGAATCATCGTCATGGTGATGGCTCGTGGTTCGTCACACTGTTGGGTCACCGGGGAGATGGGATTCCAGCTGGTCCCACAGTGTTGAGTCCAGTGGGACCAGGGGAGACAGAGACAGATTCAGGATGCGGTCATGTTTCCAGCATTCCCATCCCATCTGTAAACACAGTCTCCACTAACTTCCGTGACTGCACCAGTGAGGGGCCTGAGAGAGAGAGATTGAGAGCACGAGAGAGAGAGAGAGGTGAATGGTGTATGATGACAAAGCGTACTAGCAACAGACCTAAATCCCCAAACAAAGAAAAAGGCAGACTGTTACTGTGTTTGAATACTCATACTAACCATACTATTTGTGACGTAAATTGAGTATATAAAATGCTTATTGGTCATAGTATGGATATAGTTAGTATGCCAAAAGTTCCCGGATGTCGTACTAAATTCGCCAAAATATGAAGTATACACGCAGAAGACACTATTTCTGTACTATTCCTGCAATTATTCAGGAAATGGGCATGGCTTCACATTGTTTTCAGATTTGAAGAGAATGGCAGAAAATATGCAGCTGAAGTCTGACGAGAGCAGATACAAATTCATTGCTTTAACTAATGTTAAGTGTTAAGAAAATGTTGAGCAATGTAATAAAGTAATGACTTTTCAAACAAGTTACCTTCCAGGTCACGTTGGCTGACAATTTGTTAGCTACACTGTCCTTACGAACCACATAGCATATCATTACAGCAGTATGTACCGATATGTTGTTAGCTAGCTACTTACACATCAAACTTTCCACTATATTAACTATAGGCAATCTAACTATACAACAATTATTGACTTGATTATTCCCGTCATTCTTAGCTTAGCTAAATGGTATAGTCGTTGTGCGTTCTCAATGCACTCTCGTCTGAGAGTACCAGAGCGCAGAATAATTAATTTATGAGAGCTCCACACCCGTTGAATATGGCCGATGTCAGTACACTTCGGCAAAAAAGCGTAATTAAATTGTTGCCAGCAGCACAGTTACAGCCACCAATGCCCTGGATAATATGAAAACAGCCTAACCAGCTCTGCTAGGGCGAGTAAAATGGTCAGAGTGGTCTCATTTGTGTCTGGAAGTAGCTAGCAAGCTTGCCAATGCTAGCCAGTTAGCCAATGCTAGCCAATGCTAGCCAGTTAGCCAATGCTAGCCAGTTAGCGTGGGTGCTTGACTGCCATTGTACGGTCAGAACGCTCAAATCAACCCTATTCCTTGTGTGATAATGTTGCGTTAGGAGGTAGGTGAAAGAGTCAGGCGCAGGAGAGCAGAGATGTCTGAGAAACGTACTTTAAATTGACAAGTCCACCAACACCGATATGGCACAATCAAAAAAGTAAAACGCCCCCAACAACAGAGAACCCGTACAAACGCATGGAGGAACAACAAAGCTCCGACAATAACACTCTTAAAAATCTGTGAAAACAAGAAATAGGGCATAACCTCACCGAGCTACATCACAATAAAATAATAATCCCGCACAAACCTAGGCAGGCAACAGGGTAAATATATACACACAGAAATGAAGGCAAATGAAACCAGGTGTGAAAAGAACCAAAAACAAAACAAACAGAAAAGGAAAAAGGGATGATGATGATGATGATGGCTACGGTGATGGCTACTCCGACCCGCAGAGCACCGCCCGAGAAAGGAAAGGAACTACCTTCGGTGGAAGTCGTGACACCTTGACCCAAACGTCCGGTGTACACTCCGAGAGCGGACCGCTCTGAATTTACAAGTGAACACACCCGAAGTCGTAAAATGTTTAACTGGTAATTTGTTATGTTAACTACCTAGCAAGAGGTTGCATAGCAACAGCATCAACTTCCGGTTGACAGGTGAAGAGCTAGTACACTCAACGGAAAGGGTACTATTCGTTTACAGTATACTAAAATGAAATAATAGTATATAGTATGTAGTGTATACTCATTAAGTATGTAGTATACCGTATGTCAGTATGGGTATTCGAACACAACTTGTGTTTTACTGGTGAGACATAAAGGTTTGCTTTGGATGTTGTGCTGGCTCGTATGGCTAATTGTATGTCAAAAGTGAATGTGAAATGTAAACCCCTCTAAGTCCACTTGACAATCTCTTCAGCGCACAGTACAGGCTTGGAGATGGGAACGACCTCTTAGTGATGCTGTAATTACTTCCTGCCTGGCATCATGCACCTTAATAAAGAGTGACTGCCTTTAAAAGCAACAAATCCCTTTGAAAACTGCCTATGTGGCATTGATATGAGTCAGAAACAGTTATTCTAGTTTTAAAATTGACTACAAAGTGGAAAATAGGATAATTTTGATCATAAAGTCAGTCTGGTCTAAATCAGAGTTTAGGTTTTGATTTGATGATGTCCATTTGCCCACTAACATGTGGTGAACAGCTTCAGTGATTGCATTCTATCCAATAGCATAGACCTTGAGACAGACCTGCCCAGACTTTGTTGACAGACAACATTTAGCACATTTTTTTACTTGAGAAATACTGCACCAAAAACACCTTAGATGTAAAATGGTGCAACTAAAATACCCACTGCAAAAATATCTAAATGTATTACAGATTTCTTGAGTTATCTTACATTCATTCTGGGCATTTTGAGGAAGTGAAATAGGCTACAGTGTCTCATGGGGGACAAACGTCATTAACCAAATGTGGAGTCAGTCAGGAAACACCTCCAAGATTCCAAGCTAAATAAAGGTTAAATCAATTAAAAAATATATTTTAAAAAGACAGAAATCTCGTTTTTTCGAATTATCAACAGAATAACACGTGCCAATTGGCTCTTTAAGTACTATTGACACATTTTGAAATACAATGGTGATTTTACAACGCAATTGCATGGTGATGATTAAATCATCTTTCTTTCATCTTGAGTAAATTGGTGTGATTGATGGGTCTTGCAGTAATGGGGGACTTCAGGAAGGAGAGAACAGTGTTGGAGAGAACTGAGAACATGTAGTACCATTGGTTATGACTGTGATTGGCTGGCGGCTGCAGAGATGGGGTATCAGTGAACATAATCGACTTAAAAACAAACAACCAAAATCCTCTGCACATATTTGAGTGTTTGGCACAAACTTAATCAAATGTCATTGTCTAACAAACAGAATATTTTTCGAGAGCTTCAATCTATTAACAGATCTGTGGGTAATTGCTTGTTTTTGTTTGCCTTAATTACGTGTTTGATTGTCTAGTACTTGTTTTCGTAAACTATGGTTTGGGAACCAAAGTGGGCCCAGAGCATGTGAGACGTGGGCCGTGAGTTATGAGAATACATCCATAAACACAATTCTTCTTCTTAATTTTGGTAGTTGGAGTTTGATTTGGGTCACGGAAACATTGGTCAATTTCTCATTTGGGTCTTGAGCAGAATTTATTTTTTAAACACCTGTTCTAGTAAAATCATAAATGATACATAAATTATAGTATTAAAAAACTCACCACTGTAAAATCCACAGGAATTCTGCCCCAAAAACAATGTGTCAGAATGGGTTTCACTTGGGAACTTCAGCCCTGTTGATCTGTGATTATTGTATGGCAATGAATATGAAGAGGCCTATGAGGATGTGGCCCAGTGATGGGCCTGCGAATGCAAGGCGTCCAGACACCAAGACAGAGACTAGGGTTGCATAATTCTGCATTGAACAAGGGACCATTTTCCCACACAATCTAAACAAACATAACGTTGGAAAAATAAACACAGATTGGTAAAAAAAAAAAAGTGTATATGAACATAAGATCTGTCTATTTGTCTTCCATCAACATATCATATGTACCAGCATCCACTGTGGATGGCATTGTCTCTGTGCTAGACAGGCATATAACAGACCATTCCTATCGCGTCACTCTTAAAATATACTCGTATATACAAATATATACAAATGTATGATAAGGATGAATCAATGCCTGTAGCAACAAATAACTCTAAAGGTGTATTATTAACTTCTAGAACTTACTTGCTTATAATGTTGTCCCTAAACTAGATGATGAAAAGAAAACAACACTTATGTTTTATAAGTGTTGATGTACCACAATTGGCCTTTACAGCAAGTACACAGCTGTTGCTGAAGAACAATTTAAAATTGATAAAGGAAAAGACACAAGAGCGCCACCTAGTGTACAACGATGTGCACCTTTCTGCATTATCCAGCTTCTGCCCGATAGTCAGCATCATCATCATCATCTTTACCGACACAGCTGTTGCCACACAATAAATCCAGGGAGAAGTCGTTTTTAAATATCCCTCAAATTTGTCAAAACTATTAAATGAAATCACACACTAAATAATTGTCTAATGCTTCTGTGGTTATATAACTGTGGCATATTCAATGTTTTGGTCAGTGTTTCTCAGGGGACCTTCATTAGTGGGGACATGCAGAAAGTATAAAAGCATGGAAAAGTCTAAGTGGAATCCTTGGGATGTCCCAACTCTGATCATCACCCCATTGAAGTTTAAATTTAAAACGGTTAAATGTCCAATGCAGCTGTTTTTATATCAACATCATATCATTTCTGGGTAACAATTAAGTACCTTACTATGATAGTTTTTTACTAAAATGGTCAAAAAATAAACAAAAATAGCTTCTTTAATTGCAAAGATACATTTCTCAATAAATAATTTTCTAGGACTGTCTGGGAGTGGTCTAAGTCGGGAGGGGAAACTGAAAACTAGCTATTATTGGCATAGAGGTATCGAATTCTCTTTCTTATTGGTCTATTAGCTCATTTACTGACTGGTGATGTCACCAGGCAGGCCAAAACTCCACCCCACCAAAACAGGCAGACATTTCAGGCAGCCTTTTCAAACAGCTCTTACACTAAAAGGGCATTATCAAGGATTTGGCATGGGTTCTCAGATCCTCAAAGGTTCTACAGCTGCACCATCAAGAGCATCCTGATTGGTTGCATCACTGCCTGGTATGGCAGCTGCTCGGCCTCCGACCGCAAGGCACTACAGAGGGTTGTGCGAATGACTCAGTACATCACTGGGGCCAAGCTTCCTGCCATCCAGGACCTCTATACCGGGCGGTGTCAGAGGAAGGCCCTAAAAATTGTCAAAGTCTCCAGCCACCAGGGTCATAGACTGTTCTCTCTCGCTACCGCACGGTAAGCGGTATCGGAGCGCCAAGTCTAGGTCTAAGATGCTTCTAATCAGCTTCTGCCCCCAAGCCATAAGACTCCGGAACACCTAATCAAATGGCTACTCAGACTGTCTTCTTCACAATTTCACAGTATTATTCCAACCTCATAGTGGTATATATAAAACACAGGAAAAATCACGTTTTTGACTGCACTATGATGTTAAAAGCTGAAATATTCATATTTTTGGGCAACCCGGCCAAATTCACATAGAAATGTGAGTTATAAATTTGTCATTCTCATAGAAAGCAAGTCTAACAAGCGCTATATCTGTTCTATATGCGCTGTTTTTAATGCTTCCGTTTTTAAGTTGAGTTATTGCATCTTTTACTTTAGGTTTTTCTACACCAGCTTCAAACAGCTGAAAATACAATATTTTTGGTTATGGAAAATATATTTCACAGAAGTTCAGATGTTACAATTATTATCTACGCAAACCTGCTTGTTTGGTCACATAAACTGAAATAAGGGTAACTATTTGAATTTGAGCATCGAGGAAATGGAGGGGTGATTTCTGTATATTGCACCTTTAAGGTAAGGGTTAAGGTTAGGGTTAGGGTTAGGTAAGGGTTATGGTTAAGGTCAGTGGCGATTTTAGCACGTAAATCTTGATGGGGCAAACTTAAAAATATATATTTTTAGATGCATACCAGTAAAGCCACTACACAATACAACACTAAACAATACATGAATTGCACTATAACGGTGACAAACGGTGCACACAAACTGTTAGGGTCTACATAAAGATGTCCCAACAGCAGAGCTTTCTTTTCAGCACCATGAAGTGAATCCTTACCACCGCTACACCTGGCTATCAGTGGAGACTCATTCATTCAGCCTCATTTACTGCCTTAAAAAAACATAGCTGATATGGCTGACTTGCTTACACAAATGTGGTTTCTACTGACAATTGAAATATACAAACTATGGCATGAGGGAACGATGAGCGGATAAGAGGCCGTCCGTAATTTCGATTACGACAATGAGCGAGCCAAGACGGACGTAGTCAATATAACTATTTCTTCGGCACTTTTTAAATGTACAGCGACAGAATTCAGAACATGGGACATTCTTACAGTATTATCCTTTACACCAATTCAGAATCCTAGGATAAATAAAGGGGGCATATAAGCAGACAATGAAATCTCTTACGATATTCAATTATGTAATTTCTCTAAAACAGGATTAGGGTGAGGGTTTATTTTTTTGCTAAACAGGTGGGACTCAAAACAGGTGGGCTCTGCCCCACCTGCCCTGAATGACGGGTCGCCACTGCTTAAGGTTATGGTTAGGATAGGGACATCCCAAGGATTCCTGATAGAACTAACCATAAAAGCACCCCTTAGATCTCTTCTTGTGAGTCGTGAGTACTTTTGTACCTGAAGGTCCAGTGTAGAGATTGTGTGGCGTCAATGCTGTGTACTCTGTTTGTGTGAAGACAACCATTTTGGGGGCCATGCTGTCTGGAGGTATGATCATTTGGACAAAAGAATCACTGATAATTTGGACAAATAATGATTTTGCAGGCTCTAGCATTTTTTGAATTTCGGAAGGGGACATTTGTCTCATAGACTTTTCAGATGCTGGCTGAGAGTTTCTGTTGAGAGAGGGAGACTTCGCTATTTTTGTTAGTACATTTTCTAACATATCTCCCCTGGAACTTAATCAAGCATCTTAATCAAGTTCTCGGTGTCCAAGAGTAGTAGCCTGACATTAACAGTCTCCGGGGCTGCAGCTGGATACCGCAACATATTGTAGCTGGAGTAGTTTAGCTGTTTCCTATATTTAACCACTAGGTGGCAACAATGCATAATAATCCTAATTCCACTTGTATCATAGCCCACTTTTACATTCACCAATCACCATGCGGATAGGCCTATAATGCATAATGACGAGGGTTTGTGGATTCAAAGGCCGTTATTTTTGGATCAAGGATCCAGGAAAAATATGAAATATTATATCTACAAAACATCATAACAGTAAATAACAATACGATTTAATAATAAAACGTGCAAACAACTTTGACCTAATTTTCATGTAGTTGAATAATAATAATAATAATATTATTATTATTAGTAATAATGATTATAATAAATAATAATACATAATGGAGACTTTAACAACTTAAATATCATAAAGATGATCACACCAGATGTGGCTATTTGACCGGCTCCTTTCAGGCAGAAGGTCAGGAGGGAACAACAGTCCCAACACCATGTAGGAAGGGGCAGATGGGGACCCCCTCCAAACAATGGGATGGGGGTTATGCATGGAGAATCATCCGCTGCTGGTCTACATCACACAGGCTTTAGCCTTTTACTTCTAGCACAGAAGGAGAGCCGCATGGGTTTATGTGAAAGCTCATAAACCCATATTGCTGGAATGGAGCGTTTTACCCCAAACCATCTGTCCAAAATGACCAAATTAATACAATGCTTTGATGGGAAAATACAGAGATTGGTGGCTTACCTACACATAATAGGTACCATATCACCCTGAATGCACTGCAGTTACCAGTTATTTTAATGGTGGCATTGGGTCTAGTTGCCAGGCCATCTGGCATTTTGGGCAAATGCCGGATGGCCTGTCTGCCACCCTGTCACATCTGGAAGAGACCATCATAAAAGTGGGTCTCCCTGGCCTGGACCCCTATAAGAGCTGCCCTATTGTCATAGAGGGAGGTGCGATACTCCAAATGACACACAATACATTTTTAGCCTAGTGGACCTGTCTTACTTGGGTTTTTTGCCCAAAATTGTAAATATCTGGCTAATAATGGCCGTCTCAAGGAATAAAATAGGCAGGTGTAGCTTTAAGCATGAGCTGTCAGAGCAGCTCACAGATCACTGCACCTGTACATAGCTCATCTGTAAATAGCCCATCCAATCTACCTCATCCCCAAACTGTATTTATTTATTTATCTTGCTCCTTTGCACCCCAGTATCTCTACTTGCACATTCATCTTCTGCACATTCTACCATTCCAGTGTTTAATTGCTATATTGTAATTAATTCGCCACCATGGCCTATTTATTGCATTTACCTCTCTTACCCTACCTCATTTGCACATGCTGCATATAGATTTTTCTACTGTATTATTGATTGTATGATTGTTTATTCCATGTGTAACTGTGTTGTTGTATGTGTCGAAATGCTTTGCTTTATCTTGGCCAGGTCGCAGTTACAAATGAGAACTTGTTCTCAACTAGCCTACCTGGTTAAATAAAGGTGAACTAAATAAAAATAAATGGTTTGTGGGCTTCAAGGGGGGGAGGGGAATTGTCCAGTGTGTAGAAATGCCAGAGCCGATTTATGGTCCCAGTCCGCCCCCGAGATGAGGAAACAATAGAAACCTTGTCATATATCATATCATACATGTATATCATATGTTGTGCAGTGCGTCGGCTGAATAATCAGCCTCTCTATCAACAGGTACAAATAGCATCCTACATTTTCCATTAGGCAATCTAGGAAATGTACACCCAGATAAGCGTCATAATAGTCTACGCTACATCTGTTAGCTGCTAAACAGCCTGCTTTATAAAACCCCAAATAATGTTCTTAGTATTCCTCATTTTAAAAATAGCTTATGGGCTCAGCTACTTCACATTTTCCATATTACTGTAGCAGGCAACCACTAAAAAGATAGCTGGACATGAAAGGTCCACACCATGGGCTGAAAGAAAGTGGGATGCTGCGCAATTGTTTCTTATCCGAACTCCGACGGTCCAATAAAGTGGCATACATCTGCCTTGGATTTGTCACATATTTCCACACATCAAGCGGCGTATTCTCGGAGAAAACCGAGATGTCTCCCCGCATAGAATTTCACAGCCATGTGAAATCGTGTGAGATCCCTGCTTGTGTGTAGGCCACGGTCGACGCAAAGTCACCTTGACGAGAATCTAGAGGAGCACGAGGGGCGCTCGGCATATGTCTTGGACTGGACAGTGAGAGAGGGTGTGTGCCGGCAAGTGTGTTTGTGTGTGAGAGAGGCAGTAAAGACCGGCTCGGAGAGTTCGCGCGCACGGAGGATCCCTCCATTTGGTTTCTTCCACACGGAGATGGCTGGAGTCCACACAGGTATACTTCCAAGGTTCCTTTCCTATAGGTATAGCATTTTCTGGAAAGGGTTTATTTTAGAATCTGATTGATTTAAGGGGTGTAATTATGTTTAACTATTTAGTCAACGATGTTATGGAAATTATAGTCTGTAGGCCTACACTCTAACAATAAGATAATAATTAGGCCTACCCTAATAGGTAATAATAAGAGTAATAATATTATGTTATGACTAAGCCACTTCATCGTGGATGTTTTTTATTTCAGTGAACGAGACACAGTTGAGCGCCGTTAGAAGTTACGGCTTCAAGTCAGCCGAGTTTTACATCTTCCTGTGCAGCGCGACCCTCGGTTAGTTGTCCGATTTTTACTAGATGGGATACAGCTTTTGTCAGATTTACCTTTCCGTGGCAAGTAGGAGAATTAACGCAGCAGGTTAGGAGATTTGGCGTAGCAGGTTATGATACTTAGGTTCCGTTTAGGAAAATGGTTAGGGTTAGCTAAAAAGCAAAGAAAATATCAACTTTTCACGTTAATTTGACAAAAACCTGTACCCTTTCTAGCCATGACCTAGTTGTCCCCGACACCTCCTCTTTCTTTATCATGTGACATCGGTTTTATACTCCGTTTGCCAGAGAAAATCAGTTCATCCAATCGCGTTTCGAGAGGGGCGGCTCGTTTTCTCAACATTTGACAGGGATTTATTCTGATCCTCATGACGTCACTCGATACCCTGCGCTCCGACAGTCAGAAAGCGAAGGGATGCTCTAAACGCAAGATTGCAGCATCTTTCCTGAGAGACTACAAACAAATCGCATCTCACTCTAGCTTTGTATCCATTCTCGGCATTCTCTCCCGTTTGGACCCTCCTGAAAACGCACCTCTTGCCCTCCAACATCGAACTGCAGGGTGTCTTCGTGCAAGAAAGGAGGACCGGATAGAAGACCATATTTGTATTTCAACACCTTTCCTTTCCCTTTATTTATTTAACCTCTGTCGTCTGTATATTTTTTTTGTTTTGATCTTTTATTTTGTTGACCATTGCCTAGCTGCAATACAGAGAGGAGGAGGTCGTTCTGCATTGCTTGATAGGATACGCGCTTTATTGCAGTGGAATGACATAACACACATATGAAGAAATTAATGGAAGATTAAATTAGCCTACTTTCCACAACACGTTTATAGTATCTGGAGCGGGACATAATTTATCGGTTCATTGGATTTTTGTTGAGGTTACGTTCCATACGCAGCGCAAGCATCGTGTTCCTCGGTTAGAACACATAGCCCATACTCATCGTAGCATCTCGGTGTTCTCTGAAAGGGCGAGGATAACACGCAAGATATTTCATTATCAAGAATATAGGCATTTTCGATTTTGAATCGCTTCGTCTATTCAAATACATTTTTTCTCAATTGGTTACGTTGCATAAAGGGATAAACGCAGTTTCATCCAACCTACTTTAAAAATGATGGCCGGCGGGGCAGTACAGCAAAACGGGGTTTTCTTGAATCCTCACCATCACAATCAACAGCCGCACATGGAGTCGGATCCCCCAGATTCGCGTAAAAGACCGCTAGAGACCCCAACTGAGGCAAGCAGCACTAAACGCACAAACACGGGAGGTAAGTAAATGATGGGGATGCGGGAGATTATCTCGAATGTGTGAATCCAGTTTATGATTATGCCCACACAGAGGTAGCACCGAGAAAGGGAAAGGATGGCAGGTTGATTATCATCTTGATGTAGCATTCCTCGACACCACTGAAACTAGTGTTATTTAGTGATGTATAAAGCGAAATGTCCAATATATTATATTGCCTCTTGTTATAGTATTTTTTATCCTTTGCATCTATTTACAAATGAAGGAAAATCCTTTGTGTTGATGGATGAAGACAATGAAGGGGGTGAGTGAGAGGGTGCTGATTTGGAGGGAACCCTCGGATCTCATGCACATAGAAAAAAAGGTGTTATCTAGAACCTAAAATTGTTATTTTATTTGACCCATTTTTAGGTTTGGGCACAATAAATTGCGGACGTCCAAAATAACAAAACAGTCTCGAAACTATAAACAACTGAAAAACATTCCATTGTTGACCGCGCTCACATCCCTTGCTTTGTGACGGGTAATCGTGTGATTATCGATAATCTGGCACATAGGCTAGGGTACTCTAGTCTCTTTGCGTACAATTTTCTCAAGAAGACAATAACATGCATATAGACACCGTTAGTAATAAGCCCAAATACAGGAGTCTACAGTATATGTCGCCATTTCAGTGCAACATTGTCATCCGCTATTATGCAGTCACTGCTTATACTTCATCATTATCATTGTAGCAGTCCAAATACTGCACCTCTCATTAAAGAAAGGCTACATTGACAATGAATACATTCTAATCATGATTATATTCACTGGTTGGATCAAACATGGATGTCACCGTAGGTAATCAGCATTTTTTTTTTTTACATTGCTCTTAAGCGCCAAGCATTTCCAACCTTCTAGTCATTATTACTATACCATTAATATTTACTTATCCTGACTTCGTGGACTTTTGATAGGCTTACAAAACATTTTTGAAGGTAAACAAAATATATTGTAGAATATTAATTTTAGTGTGGTGCGCCTACCTACCACACACATAACAATATCATGATATTGTTTACAACCAGAAATAGCTATATAGTGACCCAAAAAGTAATTTCCCACAATGCATTACGATGATCAAACGCTGCCAAAGAAATGAAGTGAGACAACTTTGTTAAAAGGAATCGATACTCAGCTGCACATATCTAAAAAAAACATGCAGCACTCTTGGGAGACATTACCTACACACACATCTCATCCATTTGACCAAATTAAATGTCTGTGATTATGAGAACAGCTAGAGTGCAGTAACAACCACAACTTTCCCATGGAGTATTGTAGTCAGACGCCCAGTCAAAACACCTACACACATGCGTCTACTCAATGAGATTGTACCGTAGTAAAATGCCAGTTTGTTTTTCTTTAAAAATCAGAACGACTTCCTCAGAAGTGATATAAAGAGCAAGGTCCCGGAAAGATACACGCTTTATAAGAACACATAAATGCTCAGACATGATGACTGCCAAGTAGTAAAGCATTGTAGCAGCAACCGCTTCAATAGCTTGATGTTTTAATATTTGCATTGCACACAAACATTCAGAACTTGTTCACTAAAAATCCACTGAGGCCATTCTAAACGATACCCTCGTCATCACAATACTCACGAGCATTTGAATGTGTCAATAGCAGAGCAACCATTTACACTGTACGTAGGCTAGCTAGAGGCCTGTCCATATTGGAGCCCAATACCTAAATCAACAGGCCTCATGTGCAGGTTGTTTGTGGTTAAACAGAACCAGTTGTCGACTTCAGGACATTGATGCCAGTTACAGGGGAGCACAGTACCTCATAATTATGTGTGATAACATTAAGTTTTGCCACACACACACAATGTGCTTCCTCTTCCTGTATAGTGGCCTTCCTGCAGCCCCTTTTTGAAACTGAAGGCATTGTATTCCCTCACCAGGAATCACACTCTGAGGCACATGGTAAGAGAGACACTTTGATTTTGTTATTATTCTAATTTCTTTTGCTATTCGCTTACTAAATTACAATATTGTTATAGCAGTTTGACAGTGATATGAATAGTTCCTAAAGAAAGGCAAAAAATAGTCTGCAGACTAAAATAACCCAATCTTTTCTGAAACTATTTCTGGAAAACCTCTAAATCTGATTTAATATATTTGGCCTACATCTTTAATTGAGCTAAACTGATTAAATGTATCTCAATTCATAAGCATCTTATGGACTATCAATGGAAGCTTTGATTTTAAGCATATCATCTGCAGAAAATGTAGGCATATGTTTACGTTTTATATACGTAAATCCATAGCATCCATTTTCATGTTAAACTGCCATGCTTATTTTGCCATGCTATTCACATTTGTGGAATTGAAAAGGTTATCACATTTGTAATATTTGCACATCTATTGGATATGTTGTGTATATGAAATTGGTTGTTGATCATTTCGTAATTGACCCGATCACCTTCATTCCTTTTGCATGACATTGTTAAAGGGGGGATTGATTGGGAATGATGATAACGTGGATTAGACATATTTAAACCTCAATGGATGTTGTGTTCTCTAAATATTGTCTACTCTTCTGATTGTTCATCTCGGTCTCGGTCATACTGCAGAAGAGATGGGATGAGAGGACATTGTGCTGTAACCTGTAGAGGCTCTAAATCATGATTATATGTTACATAAGGTGACATTCATATCAGGGGGGGATCACTGACTCCTTTGGTTTGATTTTTTTTACCATCCACATGCTTGACTTGCTCCCACTGCATACCATGGGACGCATATTCAGATAGGTCTTCAGCCCAACTCCCCTCTTATAAATAAAAAGATTCTGTCCACTATAATGAGATATGTGGAAGTCATTTCGTTAATGGATGGACTGGCACCAAAGTGGCTTCAGTGGACAGTGGTGAGGAGGCCTTCTAATGCCCTTGCCAAATGACGTGAGGAGACTGTGAATACGTCCGTGGAGGGTGAACAGGGGGGGATGAGGACTCAGACGAGTAGTTATTCTCCAACCCAACCCACCCCCGCCTGGCAGATACCATACAGAGCACTGAGACATCGGTCTATAGGACAGGGCCTTTGATGTTAGCGATCGCATCGCTCGTGTTTTGTGTTGCTTTCCCCTCCGGAGCTGAGCTGACTTACCTTCCCCCGGATCTATCCATTGGTGCTGAGGAGAATGCGTCACACTTTCACAGAGTGAAAAAGCCCAAAAATAGCAGAGCTGGTTTTTCTAAAGGCTTTGCATAAACATTTGGATATTGATTTGTCAATGATGGTGAAGGAGCACTATGGACAAAGGGCAAATATAAGCGTTGTCCTGGCCTATCGCCTGCCAATCTCATAGTCACCCAGTGTGTGTCAGCTCGGGCTGTTGTAGCCAAAACACTGCGTGTCCTCCCACTTCTCTGCGGCATGGCTGTTTTTCAACTGAGCGTTTCAAGGCAGCACGGCGCTCTCTTTCTCTCCATCCATGCTAATCATGGTTCTCCTTCAGACCATCACGACTACTCCCTCTTCTCCACCTACCCACCCACCTCATCAATCACCAGCTGCCATTCACTACCTACCCCCAGCAACCACATGCAGCCGTGTCTGCCCATCGATCCCCATCCATTACCATGAACATGAAGGGGGCGCTGCTTCTTCTTCTTCATCATCCGTTCTTTTTTTAAAGCACTGCGTCAAACAAAATAAAAAAAAATCCCATTGTATAGGGCGGGGTTTCGGGTGATGCTCTCGAAATGGTTGCTTACAATTGGACACTGAAGTCGCCTGTCTCCTCCAGCCCGCCGCCGAGTGGAGGAGAGACCTCACAATGAATATGGATGAGAGCGATGAAAAGAGCGATGCAGAGGGGAAGATCTAGCCCCCTCTCGAAACAGCCGTGCTTGACGAACAATGCATGGCGCTTTTCACACACTCAAATACACTGGAGATGGAGTGGCGCTCAGCATGGGCATTAGCATAGTTCAGATAGCCGTGTCCGGAAAGGCTCAAATGTGGACACTACAAGGGGGGACATTTTGAAAAGACTATACACTGGTTAGACCCAACCGAAACACATTATGCACCTGGCTACATAAGGAACAGAGGACAGCCACCAAGAAGTTCATACAGATTAACTGGTGACCTTGAAAATACCCCGCGACAACAGAATGGCTACAGATGTGAAATACTTTTTTCTTATTCATGTTCTAGGTTTCATGACTCAGAGTAACCCCATATAGAACCAAGACAGGTGGTTGTCCACTAACTGGTGTGGAGATTTAACTTGAACAAAAGGAGTGGAGGGTGAGACTAAGCTCCGCTCCCCCACACAAACTCACCCAGCTTAAGTGAACTGGATTTTTATAACACCCCAATGCTTTAGCCTAGCCCAGAGGCACACCCAGCCCCCGACACCAGATCCCCAGATTTGAACCGTCCAGGCTGATGGAGCCTATTCTGGGCTCCAGGACTCCTGGGAGCCCCTAGCAACAGATTGCTGTGTTTACCAACTAGTTTATTATGTCAGATGCCTATTCATTATTTATTGTAGCTACCCCTTACATACAGATATAATGACACGCACACTCTTGAACAAATGACACTGATCCAACGCCAAGCATAGTAGGAGTAAGACATGTTGGATGTATTCTGACCTAGCTGGCTCACTTTGTTGTTTTCCCAGTAGTTGGTGAGTTGGAAGCAAAATGTTTTTTTATTTTACCTTTATTTAACTGGGCAGTTAAGAACAATTTCTTATTTACAATGACGGCCTACCCCGGCCAAACCCTAACCCGGGATGACGCTGGACCAATTGTGTGCCACACTATGGGACTCCCAATCACGGCCTGGTTGTGATACAGCCTGGAATCAAACCAGGGTCTGTAGTGATGCGTCTAGCACTGAGATACTGTGCCTTAGACTGCTGCGCCACTCAGGAAGTTAGAGATTCGCAAGCCAATGCTAACTAGCGTGCTAGCAGATACCTATAGACTTCCATTCATTACACTAACGCTGGTTAGCAATTGCGCTAGCACTAGTTAGCAACTTTCTTAAAACTGTGCGCGTAGACATAAAAATGGTATCCACAAGTTTATCTGACTCTGGGGACATAGATAAGGGGCCTCGTTGCCAAAATCCTGAAGTATACCTTCAAGTCTTATGCACTGACAAGTAAAGAGGAAATGACTGTGTTCCTCCAGAAACCTGAACTGCTGGGATCCTGTCTGTGTTGTGTAAGAGGAAAGAAAGCAAAGACCAGGAACTACAATCCTGATGCCTAACATCTGCTCGGGGCGGATCACATCTCTGTCAGGTCCATGCTCATTTATATCAATCCATCCACAGTCCTCACTGGGACGTATCAGCTAAATATTTAAAACCAACAGTTCATCTGAAAGCCTCTTCTCACCAGACGTACTAATTCAATCTAAGGGTGTTCTGCCCTAGCCTTCCTTGGTGACACCGTCGAGGAACTAAATCTGACCGGGTTAGAGCGAGTGGTTTTATGTTCCCGATCAGAGATCGATGTAGAATGCGTGCTGATTGTCTAGACAGGAGTAGCCGAGCAACTGTGCACAGTCATCATGCTTGATTAGTAAGGGCTGCATTCAGGATGATCATCTCAGGGACTGGGATTCGCCATGACACAGTCAGATCTGTATAAAACAAGTATCTTAAACAGAGACAATTAGAACATAATTGTCATGTATAAAAAAAAAATGCCCACTGTGTATGAAAGGTGTGTGTTTACTGTTTATGAGATGTTTCTATGGATATACAGTATGTATGTATGTCCACCTGTCTGTCTGTGTATTTGTTGTATTTGTGTGTGTATACGTGTGTTGTGTAGTGCGTACCAGGGTTCATGTGCAGCAGCAGAACCCGTTTGTGTTTGATATTACTTATCAATTGAGGCTGGTTAAAAGTAGATCTACCCCAATCAAAATGAGGTCAGTCTTGGCTTTATTTGGAATCTGGGTCATTGCAGAACACAGGCAGTTCTGCTGCTTCTTATACTCAGCGTAGGCAGGCTCACTGTCAGGCAGTGCTGTGTGGGAGAAAACAATTCTATAACCTGCTTTAAAACACAAAGGTCCGTCCCAGCTCTATGTAGGATTTCATGTCTATGACCTTACTCACAGTTAGAAGGGAAAGTATCGTATTTCCTCCTCGTGTAAAGCGCTCTCTCTCCATCGCCCTTGGGTTGGTTCAACAGACCAGGTCCCAGACGGTGCCAATGGTGCAGTTCTATGATTTGGAGCATGCCGAGGAGAAAAGCCGTGCTTAGAAAACACTATTTATAACAAACAGACTCTCTGCACACACGCACGCATGCGCGCACACACACAAACACAACAAGAGGGGGTGCATCGATTAATGAGATTATAGCAGGACCAGTGAGTGTTTCGATGAAAGATAATGAACTCCCTCAATTTGCTGATGATTCCCCTGGCCAGACCAAAACCTAATTCTGTCTGCCTGCCTGCACCCCTCTCACCATCACCGTCACTCTATGAGGTACTCAGTGTTCTTGGTTAGAAATACGAGACACTCCTGAATACATGCTAGGAAGTCATCAATACACATGCAAGAGGTGTCACTATTTTATTGCATCTCAAGTCAAAGTGTGAGGGTAGCCATCATTATAATCGGTGTCGTAACTCATGACCCCCCCCCCCCCTCTCCACATCTTGCACAGTGGATTGATTGCTGTTGCATTAGTATAGAACAGGTATTGTGCCTTGTTCCATCAACAGTGCATGTGTGTCGTGAAGTGACACAAGACCATGCCCACTTAATAATAATCCTATTTATATCTGCCGCCTTGGGGGAGGCAACCTGGATTAATTGTGGTGGAATATTAGGAGAGGAGGAGAGGACCCATGCGATTGGTTGAGACACTGGGATACATTGTCACCTTAACCCTTAAACTACCAACATATTTTACATACGTGATTTACCATCTTGGGTCAGCTTAATTATTTTCAAAACATCATTAGACATGTAAATAATGTTATCAGATAATAAAAAATAAAATATAAACAGACTGTTATTTTAGCTACGGTTTTAGCTACGCTTAATTAGCATATTCTGTAAAACGAAAATAAGAAAAAAATCCACATTAACACATCCACATTAACACTAAAAAGCTGATTTACCATCATTTGATTGTAATATCATTCAGTTATGTAAGTATGAATTGTGTCATATTTGTGGTAAAAATGTCTGTCATTGAAAGGGGCAGTACACCAACATTTGAAATATGCTACAGTTTTGGGACAAAAAGGAATTCACTCATTGTTCCTGAGAGACATATGGCTTAGTTTGCTTTATTTACTTACCCCACAGCCAGCATTAGCATCACTGCTAGTGAAACAATGGGAGTGGTAGGGTCTATGGCAGGATGCTTAAAAAAGCATACCCAAATCCTTAAAGTCACTTCAAAACAAATGTTATAGCAACCAAAATACCATAACAAGTTGCACATATAGAATATTGGAGGATATTAAAAGGAATTCTGGTATTTATATATCATTTTCTGTAGAATAACTATTTTTCAGAGAGTACACACCAATACAAAAGTATATACAAATCAGCACCGCCAGGCTACACTCGGCAGGTAGCCTGGCGGGTAGGAGCGTTGGGCCAGTAACCAAAAGGTTGCTGGATTGAATCCCTGAGCTGACAAGGTAAAAATATATCGTTCTGCTGCGGAGCAAGGCAGTTAACCCACTGTTCTTTGGGCGCCGAAAGACGTGGATGTCGATTAAGGCAGCCCTCCGCACTGCTCTGATTCAGAGGGCCTGGTTTAAATGTGGAAGATGCATTCAGTTGTACAACTGACTAGGTATCCCCCTTCCCTATATATACATTCAGAGGGGAAGCTAACTGGTTTCTGTGTTACAATTCTACCAAGCATTCCTACCACTGACATACTTTTATGAGCTATTTTGACTGCGACGAAGCATGTATCTTCGGTTATTTTGATTTTGTACACGGTCATACCTAGTTATAACCAGTTATAACCAGTTATAACCAGTTATAACCATAGGCAAGTACATAAGATGCTCCATATCCATATCTCAGGTCAAGATCACTCCAACAGGTCCCCCTCCACCTAAATAAATATAAAACACTTTGTCCATGACAGCCAACAGAGGCTCGTTATAACACACCCCTTCTTACATGTTTCTCTTGGGGTCAATCTTCTCCAGGTGAACCAGGGACTTGAGCTGCTCAGCTTAATATTATGTCTCTGGAGAAACCTGGATTCAAATCAATCGTTTTTTTGATTTTCCCAAGAACAGGGATCTCCAACCCTGTTCCTGGAGAGCCACCCTCCTGGAGGTTTTCATTCCAATCCCAGTTGTAACTAACCCGATTCATCTTATCGACAGGACGATAACTCTCCAGGAACAGGGTTGGAGGGCCCTGCCCTAGAATAATGACTTTTCTGAGAATACACAGAGATTCAGAACATATCTGAGTTCTGTATTGCAGTTCTATCTAGTATTTAGACTGTTGGCAGACTTGGTATACCTATGGCAGATTTTTATATTCACAAAATTAAGGTGCTTTTGTACACGGTCATGCGATATGTGGTACAGAAAAGTCTAATTTTAGGTGAGTACATGGGGAGCTATATCTTTGCAGGTGATCCGTCTATCTAAACCCTCTGGTGGCATGGATAATTTGTAATTATGTCCCCAGAGAAACATAGATTCAAATGAAGGTCCTATATATACCATTTCTATAGGCAGAATGATGTGTATTTGCCTGGGGGTCAGAATGACCCCAAAGGACTTGAATGTAAAAAAGAAAATCCAAACAATTATTTTGACTTATTAAGAAAAAGTGGACTGACAAAGTCATGAAATAAATGGAAGAATTGAATAAAACCACCTTAGGGCTATGATCAAAAGTATGCCTATGGGGTCAGAATGTCCCCAGTCGGTAGTTTGAGGGTTAAAGTCTCAGCCAGGGAAGAGGCTATAGACCTTAAAGTCCCTGTCATGGAAGAGGCTATAGACCTTTAAGTCCCTGTCAGGGAAGAGGCTATAGAACTTAAAGTCCCTGTCAGGGAAGAGGCTATAGAACGTAAAGTCCCTGTCAGGGAAAAGGCTATAGACCTTAAAGTCCCTGTCAGGGAAGAGGCTATAGACCTTAAAGTCCCTGTCAGGGAAGAGGCTATATAGACCTTAAAGTCCCTGTCAGGGAATAGGCTACAGCCGGTTGTTGATTCTAGCCATCCCGGATCCGGGATCGTGAATACAGCCTAAAACTCATTACCATAACGCAACGTTAACTATTCATGAAAATCGCAAATGAAATGAAATAAATATGCTAGTTCTCAAGCTTAGCCTTTTGTTAACAACACTGTCATCTCAGATTTTCAAAATATGCTTTTCAACCATAGCAAAACAAGCATTTGTGTAACAATATTGATAGCCTAGCATAGGATTAAACCTGGCATTCAGCATGCAACATTTTCACAAAAACAAGAAAAGCATTCAAGTAAAATCATTCACCTTTGAAGAACTTCAGATGTTTTCAATGAGGAGACTCTAAGTTAGATAGCAAATGTTCAGTTTTTACAAAAATATTATTTGTTTAGACAAATCGCTCCGTTTTCTTCATCACGTTTGGGTAAGAAAAAAACGAAAATGAAGTCATTAAAACGCGAACTTTTTTCCAAATGAACTCCATGATATCGACAGAAACATGGCATACGTTGTTCAGAATCAATCCTCAAGGTGTTTTTCACATATCTATTCGATGATAAGTCATTCGTGGCAGTTTAGTTAATCCTCTGAAGAAATGGAACGTGCATGGACCTGGAGATTACGCAATAATTTCGACGCAGGACACCGGGTGGACACCTGGTAAATATAGTCTCTTATGGTCAATCTTCCAATGATATGCCTACAAATATGCCACAATGCTGCAGACACCTTGGGGAAACGACAGAAAGGGCAGGCTCATTCCTGGCGCATTCACAGCCATATAAGGAGACATTGGAACACAGCGCCTTCAGAATCTGGGGTATTTCCTGTATGAAACTTCATCTTGGTTTCGCCTGTAGCATTAGTTCTGGGGCACTCACAGATAATATCTTTGCAGTTTTGGAAACATCAGAGTTTTTTCTTTCCAAAGCTGTCAATTACATGCATAGTTGAGCATCTTTTCGTGACAAAATATCTTGTTTAAAACGGGAACGTTTTTTATCCACAAATTAAAAGAGCGCCCCCTATCTCAAAGAAGTTAAGGCTTCCACATGCTTCAGTTCAGCTGGCGCCTAGGTATGCAAGTGTGCTCGACCGCTTGAAAGACCTTTGCTTGAAAAACTAGAAAAAACTGTTTGTCTATCTTGAGATGCCGTAGCCAGTAAAACACTTCCTCAAAATAGTCAGAATTCAAGAAATCTGTCATTCATTTGGACGTTCTTGCCAAGGAGATCTTAGTTGCACAATTTTACATCTAACGAGGATGTTTGGTTCAGTATTTCTCCAGTGAAAAAAATGTGCATGAAAACGAGTCGTCTATCATTGAATGGCAACAAACACTTCAATGACGAATCCCTACTGGTGACCAATCACCGACGAAGGGGCGTAGACTTCGGCTTTTGAACTTCGGCTTGCCTCGAGAAAGAATGTCGTGTGAACGAAGAGCAACAAAAAAAAAATGTCCCAAATGAACAAAAATGTCACAGAATGTTGTTATAATATATGCAGGAACTGTTCTGAACAGTTCTGGATGGGAAGCATGTGGACGCTTCAGGAGGCAGGTAGCTATCGCCCTACAAAACAAAGGTACTTTTGTTCCGGGGGGTTGTTTCCTCTCTGCTGCTAAACCCCCATCTGCACGCTTTGAAGCAATGCCTTCATGTCTTTGATGTTTCAGTTGTGTTCCTAGGCCTGTGTGCCTTCATGTTTTGTCCTATATCCAAGAAGGGTGGGCTGAGAGCAATGTCAAAGTTTTCTCTGTTAATGTATACAGTAGTTTCGAAACTGGACAAAGTGTAAGGGACATTTATGGAAACCAGACTGTGTAGCAATAGATGGTGTATATAAGGGAATATGGTTATGCAATGTGTGACTGTGTTTCCAAAAGCATTACATCTATTCGATTAGATTTAACAAATCCCGTCCCTTTATTAATAACGGTCTGCCAAGATGATGACAAAGAGTAGGTTCTTCTGTGAAACGCAAAAATTAGATTAAAATAATTAGTGAAATGAGCTGGGGCCTCCCTGGTGGCGCAGTGGTCTTAAGGTTCTGCATCGCAGTGCTAGATGTGCTGCCAGAGATTCTGGCTCTGTCGCAACCGACCGGGAGGTCCATGGGGCGACGCACAGTTGGCCCAGCGTCGTCCGGGTTAGGGAGGGTTTGGCTGGCAGGGACTAGCGACTCCTGTGGCGGGCGACTCCTAGGTGTACGGTGTTTCCTCCAACACATTGGTGCAGCTGGCTTCCGGGTTCTATGTGTGTTGTGTCAAGAAGCAGTGCGGCTAGGTTGGGTTGTGTTTCGGTGGATGCATGGCTCTTGACCTTTGCCTCTCCCGAGTCCATACGGGAGTTGCAGCAATGAGACAAGACTGTAACTACTACCAATTGGATACCATGGAAATTGGGGGGGAGGTTTACAGCTGTAAATGCATAGAAAGGGGATAGTTGTTGGGGGAGAAAGAGGGTGCAAAACAGAGATGGCTGTATGATTTTACTACAGGTAAATGAGTGTAGTATATTCTTACTTCCTTTTCTGTTTCCTGCCTGCAGAGGAAGGTGAGTACTTCCTGAAGGTTCTGATCCCCAGCTATGCGGCCGGCTCCATCATCGGCAAGGGCGGACAGACCATCGTCCAGCTGCAGAAAGAGACCGGCGCCACCATCAAGCTGTCCAAATCCAAAGACTTCTACCCTGGTGAGTGCTCATTGACCAGTGCTATATTTCAATCAATGACGCTGTATTTTAGAGATCTTTCGATATACAGTAAATAAGCTTATTTCCGGAGTGTACTATATGAATTTATTTTCTGATCTCTGCCTCTCAAAGAGGCTTCCCTTTTCCCAGACGTGTTGTGTCTGAAACCTGATTCCACTGGGTAACAGACATGGCCTCTGTCGGGGCTCAGGTTTCATGCAGCCGTGGAGCGAACAAATAGTCAAGTTCACCACAGATACAGGATTAGGGTTAATTAAAGGTGAAATTGTATTTGCCTAAACTCTTAATTCCCTCATAACGTTACATTTTGCACAGCTAGACACATGAGATGCGCCTCAGCTAAGTGCCCAGGCTTTCAGTGAAGCAGCTTGTGTGCTCAATGAGAATTTGCTCTGAACATCACAGGCAGGAAGGGATACATTGAAATTATGAGACGAACCAATCACTGTACATGTTATATCTCTATTGCACTCAATGGGATTCTTGTCTGGACATGTGAAATGGGAGAAGGTAGAATCAGTTTCAGATGTTGGGCTCCTTGTTAGAAGAGCATTCTAATTCCCTGTACATCCTTCTACTGCTAGCCATGTCAACAGAACAGGCCATCTCTATTGTATCTCCTCTCCCTGGGACTCAAGACCCCATACTCCAGCCAGCTAGAGCAGATGCAAGATGCGAGACCCCCACCACCCCCAACACTCCTCCCTTATTGCAATTGGCAGTAAATAGCGATCTTATGTTGAAAACGGTTGAGATAGAGAGTGAAAAGGACCACAGAAAGAGGGAGGAAGAGAGTGAAAGGGGGCTAAAGAAAGAGATGGCTCTAAGGGCCCCTTTCTGTCGTCTTGGAGGAGTGCGGGGAGGGGGGTGGGGGGTGGTCCTTCCTCTGCACTGAAGGAGGCATCTGTATGCAAATGAGCACCGGGCGGCTCTTCCTGGGTGACAAATCAAAAGGTCCACCTGCTGCGATGTCCCGTCTGGGAGGGGGGCACGGAGGGAGGCGCTGGGCGTAGTGGGTGCCGTGGGGAATGATGAAAAAAGTTTAATCAAGTCAGAAGCAAATGGCTGTGTAGCGCTTGAGACTCTGTCCCACCTCACAAGACGTGCTCCCTCAATTCACCCTGGTATAGTGCCTCACCAGCATTTCATTCCCAACCAATTAGTTGGCCACAGCAGTATTGGGCCGAGACAGGCAACATTCATTATTATTGGAGCCAAGATTTATTAGATACAGCCCCTTCCAAATATAGGCCGCTGCAATGTTTACTGGAAAGTAGAGGCCATATTTTATGCAACCTTGCGTGGACAGAGTGGAGGCGCGCTGCTCAATTTTACAAGGGCTGAAAAAACGTAGATTAGAAGGAAGATCTCTGTATGACAGCGTCTTTGCTCATACCTGCAGGTGTCTCGGCCTATAGGGAGAGAAGGTTAAGGATGCTGCGGCCACTCGTGTCCTCCATTACTCTTTCTTTGGGGATCACAAGCAGAACAAAGATGTTAAGACATTAGCCATCGCACCCAGAGCACAATTGGAACTGATCAAATCAAATGTTATTTGTCACATGCGCCGAATACAACAGGTGTTGTCCTTTACCGTGAAATGCTTTCTTACAAGCCCTTAACCAACGACGCAGTTCAAGAAATAGAGTTACGAAAATATTGACTAAATAAACTAAAGTAAAAAAGAAAAAGTAACACAATCGAATAACAATAACGAGGCTATATACAGAGGGTGTACAGGTTAGTACAGGTTATGTGCGTGGGTACAGGTTAGTCAGGCTTTTCCCGCTCATGCTGTATGTGATATTGACATTTGAGAAATGCTGTAAACTGATTGAGAAAGTCAATGTCAACATTTCTAATTTCATGCCTTCATGATAGGCTCCTGAGTGGCGCAGAGGTACAAGGCACTGCATCTCAGTGCTTGAGGCGTCACTACAAACACCCTGGTTCGATTCCAGGCTGTATCACAACTGGCTGTGATTGGAGTCCCATGGGGTGGCGCACAATTGGCTCATCGTTGTCTGGGTTTGGCCGTCATTGTAAATAAGAATTTGTTCTTAACTGACTTGCTTAGTTAAATAAAGGTTCAATTAAAATTAAATAAAAAAATAATTAAATGGCAAAGAGCCCCAAGGTGCTATATGCTTGTTCACTTTCATATGTTAGCTGCTGACTAAGGAATACAAGAAGATAGCTAGGTGTTTTCCAGTCCAATTATCATCCAGGTGATGAGCTTACTTGTTCTGGGTCACCTCTCCAGTTGTTGGAAGCTGTTAACTGTCTCCAGAGACCGTAAGTAGGTCAAGAGAATGGAGGTGGTGTCTCCTTCCCTCCTTTAAATTGAGGACCTGCTGCAAATTTGGGAGATACATCACAGTAAAATGCTTATTGTCACATGGTTCATAAAGACCACAGCCTTTACATGTTTTTTACCTATGAACCCACCTACAGGCTACAGGCTACCACCTACAAATCGTTTATCGTTGTCCACCTATGACACCCATCCCTTAGTATGCCCTCCCGGTATGAAGTCACCATAGGGACGTTTTAATGGGGTTCAAAGGTGACGATGGTGGAAGAATAAAGAACTCTCCCTTGAAGTGAGCGACAGTCCCCCCGTCCCCCCCGTCTTGTTGCTTGTTCCTCAATGTTGACTCCCTCCACGTTTAGCGTACCCTGACCAACCGCTCACTGATCTTTCCCTCCAGCTTCTCTGTCCCTCCCTATCGCTGGAGTGAGGCACCATATTGAAGCTTTGTCTTAATCCTCTGCCATGATTTCGGTTTTCAGTATTTAATACCTTGCCAAACCCCACAGCCCTTCCCACTGCCCCCAGGCATTATCAACATGACTGATTTCGCCCTTCTAAGCCGCTTAGGCTCTAAGCTTTTTGACTGAGGGATGAAAAGCCGCAATATTGCATATCCAACTCGTTTGGGTGAAATTAGTTTTATGTTTGTTTTCATTTTCGGTCTATTTTCTAGATGAATCATTATTACCGTCTGTGGTTTAATTCAGTTATTCAGTTAATGATTTCTGTCATTGATTACCTTTAGAAAACATAGAAAATTCTCCCGTATCCACCACTGCCAACATTATGCCATTGGCATACATGTACAGCTCACAAGAGGTTGGTGGCACCTTAATTGGGGAGGACGGGCTCGTGGTAATGGCTGGAGCGGAATTGGTGGAATGGTATCAAATACATGGTTTGATGCCATTCCATATGAGCCGTTCTCCCCTCCTCTGCCTCTACTGGTGCAGCTTTAAAAGCAACCATTCTCATTTTAATAGCAATACACTCCATCTTCATTTTAATACAATATCATGAACTCCACAGCACTTGGCTGATGCTGAGTCAATGCTACCTAGTTGTATTCAGTGCCTGTGTGCATGTCATCCTAGTATGTGGAGGGTCTTTATTGAGCAGCAGTAGTGACAGTGTCGCCAGTAGTAACAGCAGCAGTCGCAGTAGTCCCAGTGAGGGATCACAGGCTGGTGACAGGGTGTCCAGCGTCACCGTGGGGGCAGAGGAGGTCCCCTTAATCCCACTGGCTTTGTTTTGTTTTCCGTCATGTGTGACGTCACCGTGAACGCCAACAAACGGCCCACTGGCTGAATAATTCCTCAGTGCCAGTCAGTGCCTGAGTGATCACTGCATGGTCTACCATGCCACCATGGGGCTGTCACGTCACAGGCAGGCAGCACACACAGGAGCACAGGGAGGATTAGAATGACGAGGATTAAACTACTACTTATCAGCCTCATCATCCACATTATCTTCACCGGGTTATTGTTTTGATTTGAATGGTTTTCTGGCATTATCAAGGTGGCCTTGCTTGACTGTATATGACAGCTATGTTTGTGATGTAGTCAGTTTGGCGAGATAGACTGCTGGACATTCTGTTCGCGTCCAGGTCCACTCCATCACCCAGCTGCCTTGTGTAACTAACCCAGAGGCTTCACTCACCTCTGCCACTGCCTGCATCAGGCCACATCAATCACCCTGCCCAGCCAGGAAAGGCATGGGTAATCAATCTAAGAGCCACATCCATAGCAGGGTGCAGGACATTGTAGCTACCTGCAGACGTATATACCCAGATGCATTCCTCTTCCCTCCGATCCTTTGCAGCTATCCCATTTTGCATCTCTCTCTCTCTCTCTCTCTCTCTCTCTCTCTCTCTCTCTCTCTCTCTCTCTCTCTCTCTCTCTCTCTCTCTCTCTCTCTCTCTCTCTCTCACTCATTCTCTCTCTCTCCCTGCTGTCTTCAGTCTCTGAGGTGGTGTACCTTCGCCGGTTCCATGTGCTCCAGCTTTTTAATCAGATATAATAAAAGAGCTCACTGGGACCGGCCTCCATCAACATATCCCACAGATCAATTGTGCCGGGAGTGGGAGCATCCTGCCCACCTGCATGGTGAAATATGATTGTCATCAACCCCCTACACTCTCACTATCAAACAACCCCTGATAATCCATTCCCTGCATAACCTCCATTGATCTAACAGGCCTAAGTCTGTGTTTACTTCTGGAAATGAGAACTGTGGCTAAGTGTGCAGGGAAAGGTTAAGGGAAGAGAGGCAGTAATCTTTTTCCACCCGCTGAGTTTTATCACACGGTTACTCATATCCCCCCCAGACTCCCCCTGCAGCACCACAGCCAGTCAGTCTGATAACTCACACCATAGAGTAAAAAAATAGCAATGTTTTCTTAAAAATGCTTGAATAAAAACCAAACGGGTGCATTATCTCCAGCTGAAATTGTATGTCATGAAACTTGGTTTTAAAAAAGTCCTGCAACAATATTCTCCCCAGTAAAAGAATGCAGGGGACAGTGAATCCAGTCATTATCTTACTTTCTTTTAAGAATCTTTGAACAGGTTCCTCTTCTGTGTCTAAATTGGGGAAATCTGACCCAGTGAATCTCACGCCACAGGGCACCTGCCAATCACATCATCAGACCTGGCAACCAATCAGAATACACCTCTGTGGTTGCCGGCACAGCAGACAGGCCAGAGCTGTCCTGTGATTGGCTGTAGCCGGGCTGGCTGACAGAGAGGGACGGGGGCTTTTGTTACAGGCTGATTATGTACGAAGGGAGTCGAAAATAGCCCACCTCAATCCTTCCTTTGTGCTGGCATGACAAAGCTCTGCCCCAGCTGTGCTGTCTCCTCTCTGGGACTATACAACAACTGCTACTGCCTGACCTAAAGAGGCCCAGACCTACATAGGACTAATCAATGCTAGAGCCTGTTGGTAGAGGGGGTTGATGCAGGCATATTAATTTCTATGGTTGAAGGCACAAGTAAAGAGATTATGGCTACGGGTCTTTTGTTTCTGAGAGAATAGCTGTATGAATGGATGAGGTTTCTGAGAGAGTAGCTGTGTGAAGGGATGAGGTTTCTGAGAGAGTAGCTGTGTGAAGGGATGAGGTATCTGAGAGAGTAGCTGTATGAATGGATGAGGTATCTGAGAGAGTAGCTGTATGAATGGATGAGGTTTCTGAGAGAGTAGCTGTGTGAAGGGATGAGGTTTCTGAGAGAGTAGCTGTATGGATGGATGAGGTTTCTGAGAGTGTAGCTGTGTGAATGGATGAGGTTTCTGAGAGAGTAGCTGTATGAATGGATGAGGTTTCTGAGAGAGTAGCTGTGTGAATGGATGAGGTGAATGTGGAAGGAGAGAGTTGTGCCTTAATTAGAGGTGGGAATGTGTATGTGACAGATTGGGGGAACAGAGAGAATGGGAGGGGAAAACAGAATGGGAGAGTGATGAAGGAAATAAATATCCAGTGGTTTGAATGGTCAATGATGGCCCCAAACTGTCAGCGACAATAGAGAGAGGTGGGCCACTCTTAATGACAATAGAGTCTTTGCCATTGTGACCGCTCAGCTCCTCAAGGGCGGGGGAAGGGGGAAGCGAGTTGGTCTCCCATCTGCCTCAAGAGGTTCATGTCACACTGTGTGTGGTGTGTGTGCAGGCACTGGCCTATAGCTTGATCTGTTTTAGCATGTTATGCATTTGTTTGGTTGCTAGCTTGACCACATGTTTGGGTGTGTTGTATAAGTTTGATAGCTACAGTAATTCTACCAGTGGAGGCTGGTGGGAGGAGCGATAGGAGGATGGGCTCATTGTAATGGCTCGAATGGAATAAATGGAGTGGTATGAAACCGATCAAAACGTATGAAAACCACATTTGACTCTGTTCCATTGACTCCATTCCAGCGATAACAAAGAGCCTGGCCTCCTATAGCTCCTCCCACCAGCCTCCACTGAAATATGCTGTCTAAGGAGATACATTGTGCTATCCTAGCAGTTAATGAAATAATGCAACTCACTCTCCATGTCTTGTCAATGCCATGAGTATGATTTGATATAATCACAATATATCTTGTTGTTGTGTACCACCCTGCTGAAGCCAGCAGAATATAGTTGATGGCTATCAAACTGCCTGACTCTCTCTTCACGTCTTGTCATCAGCTGCATATTTTCTGCGAGCTCATCACAAAAATGCGTGGTCTTTATTTAGGCTTGCTTGGCTAAGCAACAAGGCCAGCCTCTTCAGACAAAAAGAGGGGTGAAAAAACGTTACTGTGGAACACGCCATGAGTGACAGTGTAGGAGACAACAGACGTTCTGGCTTCAACAACAGAGTTGAGTTAGAGAAAAGAGTTGACATGTTCTTTCCTGAAACATGTTGTCACAAAGCTCAGCCCCACCCACTGAGACGTCTGAATCACCACCACAATTGACTTGTTTTGTCATCTGAATTGAGCTGCATTGTGGGATGTTAGAGAGCTGAGAGAGAGAGACTTCCTGTGTTCGCATCACAGGAGGTTGGTGGCACCTTCATTCGGGACGACGTGCTCGTGGTAATGGCTGCAGCAGAATCTGTGGAATGGTATCAAATACATCGAACACATGGTTTCCAGGTGTTTGATGCCATTCCATTTGCTCCTTTCCGGCCGTTATTATTAGCCGTCCTCCCCTCAGCAGCCTCCACTGGTGCACATGCATGCTTGTGTGTGTATACGTGTGTACGGTGTTCTCGAGGTACAAAGCAGGAGACAACACGCCCCTCGTATTCCACTCTGCCTCCCAAAACAAAGCAGGGTTTTGTGGGACTGCACTGCACGCCCTGTTGCCTTGGTGATCGGAATCAAAGTGACAGCTCCCCAAGCAACGGCGCCCTCTCCCCTCCCTTCCTCCCTCCCCCCTCCTCTCCTCGCCTCAGCAGGTGTAGCAGGAAGAGGAAGATGTCTGTCACTTCGGGCCTTGTGTCTCTGCTAGAGGAGAGGAGAGTGATGTGGGACTGCGGCTGCGCAGCTCATCAGCGGCTCTCCGTGTTCGACTCAGATCGAGGGGGCCACAGATTCAGGGAACCAATGGGTAGCGAACAGCGCTGCAGTCGTTTCTGTGCGCCCGCGGAAAGGATGGGAAGCAAAAACACAGCAATGTCAGATTGACCTTTTGCTTGTATGGAAGTTCTACCTCGATAAGAGAACTGGATTTGTTTCGAAGCCTTTTTGGATTTGATAACATTGTGGTTTTGATCGTTTACGTTGGTTGGGTCTATCGTGGTTGTTATAGGTAATGCATTACTTTCAAGTATTAAGTTATAGAGCAAATATAGTGAGCTTTTAATCATGATTATGGTCGCTGGCTTTATGCTACTGTTCAAGCACAGATATTCAAAGGGAGAACGTGTGAAAAATACAAGATCTTTATATGCAAATCGAGCCATCTGTGCTCCAACTGGATTGCCTGGTTTCTCTGCCGCGCAGACACCCAATACCAGGGTTTGGGCCCCGAGTACGCTCTCCTGTGATTGCACACTCACCACAATGACACTTAGCATTTATGGTTGCCGTGGAGACGTCCCTCGTTGCTGAACGAGGTTAGAAGCAAAGGTCTAAATCTCCTAATGTCCTTGCCGTGGGTGGAGACTCTGTCTGAGGGAAAGAGAGTGTATGCCGCAACTCTCCGCGGAAAGAAATGGAAGGTCTTAAAGGAGCGTGCTGCACTTTTACTGCCTGATGGAGACCTGCTTTGTGTGTAGTTTGCATTCCCTTTAAAATGGAAGGTGAGCGCTGACAAAGAGGTTCATTGAAAAAGAGAGCCGCCCCGGTAGTGGCGGCCCTCCCCCCCATCTTTACAGACCCAGTCTCTTACATGGGGACAAAGCTCCCCCCTGTGCCCCCTCCCACTCACCCCCGGTAACCCCCATCTCCCCACTAAAAAAAAAGACCAGGTTCCACAGCTGCCTCTAGCTCCGCCCCCTGTCCCTCCATTATCTCTAATCCCCAGTGAAAAGCTCCCCCCTTCACACCCCAAGTCCGCCCGCCCCAACCCCCTATATCCTCGCCCCCTCTCTGTGGTTCATTTCCCCAAAGCCATTAGCTGGAACGGCCCCTTCAACACACAATCTGCACTCTCACTTTAATTGCGGCAGATCGGGGCGCGCTAATTAACTGTGACCTGGCAGAGGGGTCTCATTAGGGGGCAACAGGGCGGGGGAGCAGGGCAGGGGAGCAGGGCTGTGGGTGTGTTGGCTGGGGTCAGTACAGTTGGTGTCCAGCCACGTCATGAGACAGCCGGACCCATTGTCACATGGCTGCTGGAGCCCTGACAGGGCTTGTGATGAGATCTTGATGGGTTTCATAACCCTTGACCTGAGTCTGATGATGCGTGGCGTCTACATTCTGGGGTCTTGTTCTTCTCTTGCATGACACACTCTAGATGATCATTTGAGACCGTTTATATTTATTAACTCGCGAACCAAAAATACAGTATATGGTGATTTACGATGTATTTTTTAATTACGGAGATATACGGAAACAGTAAATCAACCTAATGTTTGCCCAGCATGAATTGGTGAGGCTGTTTATAAAAAAAAATATTTTGGGTCAGTTGAAATCATAGCCATCCAACGCCATAGGGTTTTGATGAATGATAATGACATCAGTGTTGAATTGGGATGCTTTACTGTCAGTGAGTTTTTCATGTCACTCCTAGAGCAGCGGCCTCAGCTCCACTGCATTAGTAAAGACGGGTGAAACCTTGGCCCCGTTAGTCACTAAAGACATTGCTAATTGTTGTTTTGCTGATAGCTAATTGCTATTTTTTCACCCTGCTGTTGGACCCACACAAACACCCCCCAAAAAGACTGAAAGAGGACACTGCTCCCATAAATCAGACGAGAGAGAGAGAAAGAGTAAAAATATCCGTAGAAAGAGGAGGAGAGAGAGGAGGCGAATGGATGGAGTAGGAATGGTGTCCCGTGCATTTTGTTAGTTGAGTCAGACCCTCTCCTCTGCATAATTATAGTCCTGCTGATTCTGTCTCTAGTCTAAACACAGAGAGGCCTATGAGAGGCAGCCCAGGCCAGGGTCGCCCATGGGCCGCACGTGCGATCCCAGCCTTCAGCCCCCCTACGCCTCCTCTTCCTGGCAGGTGCGAGAGGAGAAGGCTGCTTTTCAGAGGCTTCTTCTGGAGCCGCGCGCTATACTGCCTTACACCTCTAACCGGGATGCGAGGGGACAGGGGATCGTCAGTCCGCCTGCCAACAGGCAACGAGAGAAAAGGGGGGGAATCGAGGGGGGGCAGCATCTTAACCCTGACAAACCCCCACGCTTCCTGGGAAAAGCCAAATGACTCTCCTTGACCCATACACTCAAACCTTTGGCGTTCTCATGCTGAACCACATTTGAAAGGAAACGTCTAATCCACCGATTCAGCTGTAGAGTCTTTACTAGTGTCGTCTCAGAGACTGGGTCTCCACTTGAGAAATCTTTCGCTGTTTTCTAAAACATGCCGTCCTGTACCAGGAGGTGGTTTAGCTTTTTCACAACATATTGACTGACACGTAGCTGTCTACTTGACACTCCAGTGAGTGTTAGATTCTGTTTGTTTAGGAGAGAGCGAGAGCACATTCATATAGGTGAGTTTGCCTTTGATAGTGCTTACACGGTGTAGAACAGCACTTGTGATAAAGGATGTGCCGACATCGGCAAGCATATGGGTTTCATGTGGTTTTTCCGTGGGATTGCGCGATTCAAATCAAATCTTATTTGTCACATGTGCCAAATACAACAGGTGTAGTAGACCTTACCGTGAAATGCTCACTTACAAACCAACAATGCAGTTCAAAAAGCAGCCCATGTAGGGCTGAGTGCAGACTGCAGAGCCTCTGTTATTTGGCTGAGGCCTGTTCACAGGCTCCATTGCCTCATTGCAGTTTGCAGCTGTATGAAATGGGGAACAGATTTTATATGATGTAAAACGGCAAGCATCCCCGTCTCCATGGAAAAGGTCATTTGTTGAGTAAACGCTGTGGTGCAGATGAATACGAGTTTAGAAGGAACAACACGACTCACAACACGTGCCCATGGAAACAATGAAAAGAGCTCTGTTTCGAATCTGCGGCTCCCACTGGACTCCATCATCATGGCTGCTGGAGAAGGTGTGGTGGAGAAGGAGAGGTGGAGAAGGAGAGGTGGAGAAGAAGACGTGGAGAAGGGGTGGTGAGCGCGGGGCAGGATTAGAGCGGTCTATAAAGTCGTGAAAACGGTAGTAAAGCTGAGTGACCGGCCCAATAAACCCTGCAGCTCGTCAGGGGAGCCACACGACCGGGTGGAGGATAGAGGGAGGAGGGTGGTAACGGAGGGTGAGTCACTGTGGGTAGGAAGGGAGGCAGCTGACACACGGATAGTAGATGGTCAAAGGGGCAAAGGGTAGGGTGGGGTGGTTGATGCCAGCTGACACAATCTGGCTACCCTCCAGACCAGACCAGACCAGCAGGATGTTTAGACAACTTTGATGGACGCGGGGCGAGCGGGGACAGGTGTGCGGTACCCAACACCGCCAAGGGGAGATGTTCTTGATGTGGATGACACAAAAGAGTTGAGGACGGGGAGCATTTGGGGTGGGAGGGTAGGGTTAGAGGCTTAGAGCCCTAATCGACTGCCTTCAGCTGCCTCCACCCCATCCCCAGAGTGAAGGCTTCACCAGGCCCCCGTCTCTTTCCATCGACAGGAGCCACCATGGTCTGGTTGACCCTGGAGCCCGGGCCCACTGCAGAGAAGGTCACAGCCAGCCTTAATGCTCCTTAAAGCCCCGGGCCACTGCTGCCAGTCTAAACTCAGACCTCCATTCCTGTCCTCCTCACACACACACACACACGTACACACACACACACACACACACACACACACACACACACTGGGGGGTTGATGTTCAGAGAGGGAGGGCTGGGGGGTTGATGTTCAGAGAGGGAGGGCTGGGGGGTTGATGTTCAGAGAGGGAGGGCTGGGGGGTTGATGTTCAGAGAGGGAGGGCTGGGGGGTTGATGTTCAGAGAGGGAGGGCTGGGGGGGTGATGTTCAGTGAGGGAGGGCAGCCAAGAGCCTCTCTTCTCTCCCCCCTAGCCTCATTCCTTCATCCCTCCCTGCCTCCCTCCTACCCTCTCGCTCTCCTCCATCACCCACTAACCAAGAGTAGCTGCCTCATTATTCATAGTGTGTGTGTGTGTGTGTGCGAAGGGGAGAGTGGGTGTATCATAATTAGGCCGTCTGTGCAGTACGGCCCGGCCCAGGGGTTGATGAGACAGGGTTTCAGAGTGCTCCAGCCCCCCCCCCCTACCTCCTCCTCCTCTGATCTCATCTCCTCCCTCCATCTGAGCCCAATGCGGATGGCAATCAGTCACCGTTAGACTGATCTGGGCTGACCAAGAATTCACACGAGGTCCAGTTACCACACAAGCCCTGAGACCACAAATGAGCTGCTGAAATGTGTATATGTAACTGTGTTTCAAATATGTTTCAAATGTGCACGGTTTAGCTGGAAGAGAGCATCTATTCTAGGTATATGTGTGTCAGTGTGTGATTATTTTCTTGGTCTGTGTGCCTGGTGTGTGTGCATTAAGCAGAGTGAATGTTTGGTGATTATAGCTGTATATATAGGCCTCTGTGAGTATGCTTTTGGACGTGTGAGTTTTCTGTGTGTGTGTGTGCGTGGGTGTGTGTGTGTGTGCGCTTGTCCTTTGTGTATTGTGGGTCAGATGTTTTAGGATGTTAGTAGTATCAGCCACTTGAAATCATCTCCATAGTAAACACGTTGCTCCTCGCTAACGCAGCCTGGTTCACAGCCAAACACGGCTGGTTTGACACATCTCCCTACTCTGGCTCTGTGGCCATGTTAACATGCAGTTAGACCCATTTGAAATTTAATTGGAAGAAAGTGTGACAACTGTCCATGGAAATTACAACTTCCAAGAGTCCTTACAGCAACCTGGCAGAATGTGTTTTTCATTTCATTCATTCATTTAAGTCATTTAGCAGACGCTCTTATCCAGAGCGACTTACAAATTGGTGCATTCACCTTATGACATCCAGTGGAACAGCCACTTTACAATAGTGCATCTAAATCTTTTAGGGGGGTGAGAAGGATTACTTATCCTATCCTAGGTATTCCTTAAAGAGGTGGGGTTTCAGGTGTCTCCGGAAGGTGGTGATTGACTCCGCTGTCCTGGCGTCGTGAGGGAGTTTGTTCCACCATTGGGGGGCCAGAGCAGCGAACAGTTTTGACTGGGCTGAGCGGGAACTGTACTTCCTCAGTGGTAGGGAGGCGAGCAGGCCAGAGGTGGATGAACGCAGTGCCCTTGTTTGGGTGTAGGGCCTGATCAGAGCCTGGAGGTACTGAGGTGCCATTCCCCTCACAGCTCCGTAGGCAAGCACCATGGTCTTGTAGCGGATGCGAGCTTCAACTGGAAGCCAGTGGAGAGAGCGGAGGAGCGGGGTGACGTGAGAGAACTTGGGAAGGTTGAACACCATACGGGCTGCGGCGTTCTGGATGAGTTGTAGGGGTTTAATGGCATAGGCAGGAGCCCAGCCAACAGCGAGTTGCAGTAATCCAGACGGGAGATGACAAGTGCCTGGATTAGGACCTGCGCCGCTTCCTGTGTGAGGCAGGGTCGTACTCTGCGGATGTTGTAGAGCATGAACCTACAGGAACGGGCCACCGCCTTGATGTTAGTTGAGAACGACAGGGTGTTGTCCAGGATCACGCCAAGGTTCTTAGCGCTCTGGGAGGAGGACACAATGGAGTTGTCAACCGTGATGGCGAGATCATGGAACGGGCAGTCCTTCCCCGGGAGGAAGAGCAGCTCCGTCTTGCCGAGGTTCAGCTTGAGGTGGTGAGCCGTCATCCACACTGATATGTCTGCCAGACATGCAGAGATGCGATTCGCCACCTGGTCATCAGAAGGGGAAAGGAGAAGATTAATTGTGTGTCGTCTGCATAGCAATGATAGGAGAGACCATGTGAGGTTATGACAGAGCCAAGTGACTTGGTGTATAGCGAGAATAGGAGAGGGCCTAGAACAGAGCCCTGGGGGACACCAGTGGTGAGAGCGCGTGGTGAGGAGACAGATTCTCGCCACGCCACCTGGTAGGAGCGACCTGTCAGGTAGGACGCAATCCAAGCGTGGGCCGCACCGGAGATGCCCAACTCGGAGAGGGTGGAGAGGAGGATCTGATGGTTCACAGTATCGAAGGCAGCCGATAGGTCTAGAAGGATGAGAGCAGAGGAGAGAGAGTTAGCTTTAGCAGTGCGGAGCGCCTCCGTGATGCAGAGAAGAGCAGTCTCAGTTGAATGACTAGTCTTGAAACCTGACTGATTTGGATCAAGAAGGTCATTCTGAGAGAGATAGCGGTAGAGCTGGCCAAGGACGGCACGTTCAAGAGTTTTGGAGAGAAAAGAAAGAAGGGATACTGGTCTGTAGTTGTTGACATCGGAGGGATCGAGTGTAGGTTTTTTCAGAAGGGGTGCAACTCTCGCTCTCTTGAGGACGGAAGGGACGTAGCCAGCGGTCAGGGATGAGTTGATGAACGAGGTGAGGTAAGGGAGAAGGTCTCCGGAAATGGTCTGGAGAAGAGAGGAGGGGATAGGGTCAAGCGGGCAGGTTGTTGGGCGGCCGGCCGTCACAAGACGCGAGATTTCATCTGGAGAGAGAGGGGAGAAAGAGGTCAGAGCACAGGGTAGGGCAGTGTGAGCAGAACCAGCGGTGTCGTTTGACTTAGCAAACGAGGATCGGATGTCGTCGACATTCTTTTCAAAATGGTTGACAAAGTCATCTGCAGAGAGGGAGGAGGGGGAGGGGAGGAGGATTCAGGAGGGAGGAGAAGGTGGCAAAGAGCTTCCTAGGGTTAGAGGCAGATGCTTGGAATTTAGAGTGGTAGAAAGTGGCTTTAGCAGCAGAGACAGAGGAGGAAAATGTAGAGAGGAGGGAGTGAAAGGATGCCAGGTCCGCAGGGAGGCGAGTTTTCCTCCATTTCCGCTCGGCTGCCCGGAGCCCTGTTCTGTGAGCTCGCAATGAGTCGTCGAGCCACGGAGCGGGAGGGGAGGACCGAGCCGGCCTGGAGGATAGGGGACATAGAGAGTCAAAGGATGCAGAAAGGGAGGAGAGGAGGGTTGAGGAGGCAGAATCAGGAGATAGGTTGGAGAAGGTTTGAGCAGAGGGAAGAGATGATAGGATGGAAGAGGAGAGAGTAGCGGGGGAGAGAGAGCGAAGGTTGGGACGGCGCGATACCATCCGAGTAGGGGCAGTGTGGGAAGTGTTGGATGAGAGCGAGAGGGAAAAGGATACAAGGGAGTGGTCAGAGACTTGGAGGGGAGTTGCAATGGGGTTAGTGGAAGAACAGCATCTAGTAAAGATGAGGTCGAGCGTATTGCCTGCCTTGTGAGTAGGGGGGGAAGGTGAGAGGGTGAGGTCAAAAGAGGAGAGGAGTGGAAAGAAGGAGGCAGAGAGGAATGAGTCAAAGGTAGACGTGGGGAGGTTAAAGTCGCCCAGAACTGTGAGAGGTGAGCCGTCCTCAGGAAAGGAGCTTATCAAGGCATCAAGCTCATTGATGAACTCTCCGAGGAACCTGGAGGGCGATAAATGATAAGGATGTTAAGCTTGAAAGGGCTGGTAACTGTGACAGCATGGAATTCAAAGGAGGCGATAGACAGATGGGTAAGGGGAGAAGAGAGAATGACCACTTGGGAGAGATGAGGATCCCGGTGCCACCACCCCGCTGACCAGAAGCTCTCGGGGTGTGCGAGAACACGTGGGCGGACGAGGAGAGAGCAGTAGGAGTAGCAGTGTTATCTGTGGTGATCCATGTTTCCGTCAGTGCCAAGAAGTCGAGGGACTGGAGGGAGGCATAGGCTGAGATGAACTCTGCCTTGTTGGCCGCAGATCGGCAGTTCCAGAGGCTACCGGAGACCAGGAACTCCACGTGGGTCGTGCGCGCTGGGACCACCAGATTAGGGTGGCCGCGGCCACGCGGTGTGGAGCGTTTGTATGGTCTGTGCAGAGAGGAGAGAACAGGGATAGACAGACACATAGTTGACAGGCTACAGAAGAGGCTACGCTAATGCAAGGAGATTGGAATGACAAGTGGACTACACGTCTCGAATGTTCAGAAAGTTAAGCTTACGTAGCAAGAATCTTGTTGACTAAAATGATTAAAATGATACAGTACTGCTGAAGTAGGCTAGCTGGCAGTGGCTGCGTTGTTGACACTACACTAATCAAGGCGTTCCGTTGAGTGTAATAGTTTCTACAGTGCAGCTATTCGGGGGGCTAGCTGGCTAGCTAGCAGTGTTGATTACGTTACGTTGCATTAAAAGAACGACAATAGCTGGCTAGCTAACCTAGAAAATCGCTCTAGACTACACAATTATCTTTGATACAAGGACGGCTATGTAGCTAGCTATGTAGCTAGCTACGATCAAGCAAATCAAACCGTTGTGCTGTAATGAAATGAAATGAAAATGTGATACTACCTGTGGAGCGAAGCGGAATGCGACCGGGTTGTTGTTGGCTAGCTGTTAGCTGTTAGCTGTTAGCTAGCTAGCAGTGTCTCCTACGTCAGGACGACAAATAGCTGGCTAGCTAACCTCGGTAAATTAAGATAATCACTCTAAGACTACACATTCTAAACTACACAATTATCTTGGATACGAAGACAGCAAAGACAACTATGTAGCTAGCTAACACTACACTAATCAAGTCGTTCAGTTGAGTGTAATAGTTTCTACGGTGCTGCTATACGGTGGACGTTAGCTATGTGGCTAGCTGCAGTAGACTACGTTAGGACGACGAAATACGATAATTACGCAATTATCTTTGATACAAAGACGGCTATGTAGCTAGCTAAGAAGAAATTGCTAAGATTAGACAAATCAAACCGTTGTACTATAATGAAATGTAATGAAAAGTAATGAAAAGTAATACTACCTGCGGACCGAAGTGCGAATGCGACCGCTCGCTCCAACCCGTGCTCCGACGGGTTGGAGCACCCCTCCTTTCCCACCACTGTCTCTCTCCCCTATCTTCTCTCGCTCTCTCGCTCTCTTTTTAACTCTCTTT
>NC_068438.1:8980811-9060811 GCF_023373465.1 Oncorhynchus keta | reverse complement strand
GTCTGCCCTCCCCTCCCCACCCCTCTTACCCACATCAACATGCCAAGACAATGGCCATCTCTGCCCTAATAATCCACTGGCTGATTGGTCGGGCCCAAATTACCCATGGGACACCAGCTGTCAGGAACTCACAGAGGCTCTTTACGGCAAGCGACAGTCTGAGATTCCTCAATTGCTCTGTATTAATAGCTCGCCACAACTGGTACTGCGTAGGGCCAAACTCAACCCCATTGGGTTGACCCCAAGAACCCCAAGAAAACAATGGAGGGAAAGGAGGAAGCAGGACGCTGCAACTGGTCGGAGGCGATAAGGACAAATGTCAGTCCAGCCCTAACAGAAGAGAGAGTGAGGGAAACAGGGAGAGGGAGAGGGGGAGAAAAAGAGGGAGAGAGAGGGAGAGGGCTCGGTTTGGGACTGGCCTAGTTTCTGCCACGGTATGAGGGCTTTTAGGCGGGTTGCTTTCCTTTCATGGTCTAAACACACATGTTCTGAGAGAACGGCGAAAATATATTTACACAGAGAGAAGTTGTGTTGGTCTTGGATGCCTGGCGCCAATGCAACTGATAAAGGCAGTAGAGGAAGATAATTAACCAAGGTCTGTAGCAAGGCTGAAAGAATCTGGACCTAAAAATTAAGTGCTTACTGTATAGTACTGGTAACGCAGAGGTCGACATTGTAAATAAACCCTTTTATTGTCCAATTCCCCTCCTGAGGGAGACTCCAATGTCAAGACCAGTCAATGACTCGTGTTACTATTGAATTAGTTGCAATATGAAGTCTTTCAGTAGACTCCCTGTCCAACACTAGTCATTATGTCCTGTAGGCCATTCTCTGAACAACAAGACACTCCATAGACGTGTGGCTGTTGTATCAGCTGCGTTCACAACTTCATCCTGTCATGGGATCGCAGTACAGTGTAACACTGAACAGATGTGGCCATGTGGACGTTTTAAACATTTGTCTCACTGCTAATCATGGTTGTAGACATACAATAGTGAAGCCAAATGGTTGATAATGAATGTAGCAGATGGGTTGCTAGTACAGTGCCTTGCAAAAGTAGTCATCACCCTTGCAAAAATCCCAGTGGCTAGATGTGCCAAGCTTATAGAGACATACCCCAAGAGACTTGCAGCTGTAATTGCTGGCTCTACAAAGTATGGACAAGTTTTTCATTTCTTTTATATTAGTTCTTGTTTGTTTCCCAATAAAACATATATTTTGCATTTTCAAAGTGGTAAGCATGTTGTGTAAATCAAATGATACAACCCCCCTCCCCAATTTAAAAAAAATATATAATTCCAGGTTGTAGGGCAAAAAAATAGGAAAAATGCCAAGGGGGTGAATAGTTTCACCAGCCACTGTGTGTATATATTGTGTGTATATATCAAGTATTTGATACACTGCCGATTTTGCAGGTTTTCCTAATTACAAAGCATGTCTGTAATTGTAATTTTTTTATCATAGGTACACTTCAACTGTGAGAGACGGAATCTAAAACAAACATCCAGAAAATCACATTGTATGATTTTTAAGTAATTCATTAGCATTTTATTGCATGATATAAGTATTTGATACATCAGAAAAGCAGAACTTAATATTTGGTACAGAAACCTTTGTTTGCAATTACAGAGATCATACGTTTCCTGTAGTTCTTGACCAGGTTTGCACACACTGCAGCAGGGATTTTGACCCACTCCTCCATACAGACCTTCTCCAAATCCTTCAGGTTTTGGGGCTGTCGCTGGGCAATACGGACTTTCAGCTCCCTCCAAAGATTTTCTATTGGGTTTAGGTCTGGAGACTGGCAAGGCCACTACAGGACCTTGAGATGCTTCTTACGGAGCCACTCCTTAGTTGCCCTGGCTGTGTGTTTTGGGTCGTTGTCATGCTGGAAGACCCAGTCACAAACCATCTTCAATGCTCTTACTGAGAGAAGGAGGTTGTTGGCCAAGATTTTGCGATACATGGGCCCATCCATCCTCCCCTCAATACGGTGCAGTCGTCCTGTCCCCTTTGCAGAAAAGCATCCCCAAATAATGATGTTTCCACCTCCATGCTTCACGGTTGGGATGGTGTTCTTGGGGTTGTACTCATCCTTCTTCTTCCTCCAAACACGGCGAGTGGAGTTTAGACCAAAAAGCTCTCTTTTTGTCTTATCAGACCACATGACCTTCTCCCATTCATCCTCTGGATCATCCAGATGGTCATTGGCTAACTTTAAATGGGCCTGGACATGCGCTGGCTTACGGCGTAGTGTGTTACTAATGGTTTTCTTTGAGACTGTGGTCCCAGCTCTCTTCAGGTCATTGACCAGGTCCTTCCGTGTAGTTCTGGGCTGATCCCTCACCTTCTTCATGATCATTGATGCCCCATGAGGAGAGATCTTGCATGGAGCCCCAGACCGAGGGTAATTGACCGTCATCTTGAACTTCTTCCATTTTCAAATAATTGCACCAACAGTTGTTGCTTTCTCACCAAGCCGCTTGCCTATTGTCCTGTATCCCATCCCAGCCTTGTGCAGGTCTACAATTTTATCCCTGATGTCCTTACACAGCTCTCTGGTCTTGGCCATTGTGGAGAGGTTGGAGTCTGTTTGATTGAATGTGTGGACAGGTGTCTTTTATACAGGTAACAAGTTAAAACAGGTGCAGTAAAACAGGTAATGAGTGGAGAACAGGAGGGCTTCTTAAAGAAAACTAACAGGTCTGTGAGAGCCGGAATTCTTACTGGTCGGTAGGTGATCAAATACTTATGTCATGCAATGAAATGCAAATTAATTACTTAAAAATCATACAATGTGATTTTCTGGATTTTTGTTTTAGATTCCGTCTCTCACAGTTGAAGTGTACCTATGATAAAAATTACAGACCTCTACATGCTTTGTAAGTAGGAAAACCTGCAAAATCTGCAGTGTTTCAAATACTTGTTCTCCCCACTGTGTATATATATATGTAGAAATATAGGACTAGTGCATAGAGCATGACATAGATCCTTAATCTGCTGTATTACTGTAAGCGCACTTTGACCTTGGGTGATGTTAATTACTCAGTAGTATTCATGCTGCCTAACAGGCTTCATTTAGGTATATCATCACTGTGTACATTTCAAATGACCTGACACCCCGTAGTATAATAGTCATGGACTTCATTTAGGCATGCCTCTAGTCAATTGAGTATTTTCATCCTAGCCTGGTCCGAGATCTGTTTGTGACGTATACACAACTCCTATATGATACTTTTGGCATGACAATGACAATAGGAGTTGGCAAAACAGTACAAAACAGATCTGTAACCAGGCTGTATTCATCCTTCTGACCCTGTATGACTCTACTGGTGGAATTTGACCAGGCGTTACTGATATTACTTTCACAGATGGGAGATGTGAAGTCAGGAAACTGAAATAGAAAAAAAAAACGATATTGGGTCATTGCATAAGACTGTATTTAGAAATTACAGGGTTGTATTTTACGACGTGGCAAATATTATTACACAATTCCTATGTTGGCCGCCATCTTGGGAAAGACCAGAAGTGAAACTTTTGAAATTTGGGAAAAGAGGGAATCACTGGACATTAAAGAAAAACACATTCTGTTTTTTTTATGTTTGATTAGGCCTACACATACTCATAAAATGACATTTTCTGAAGATGTTTGATGGGTAATGAGAGTACATTACCAGTAATAAATATTGCATATGTTCTATATGTATTTGTCAACAACCAACGCTCCTACCAAAATCTTTAAGTTAGTAAGTCATGTTCTGTATGTGTTTCCGTCTGTTCTCAAGGCACGACAGAGCGGGTGTGTCTGATCCAGGGGACAGTGGAGGCTCTGAATGGAGTCCATAACTTCATCGCTGAGAAGGTGCGGGAGATGCCGCAGAGCACCCAGAAATCAGAACCGGTCAGCGTACTGCAGCCACAGACCACCGTCAACCCTGACCGCATCAAACAGGTGAAGCCCATTACCATGATCCCAACCCCTGCCTTTTTTCTCTCAAGACCGTCTGGTGTTGAGACCGAGACTACTTTCTTTCCCTGGACTAAATGAGAGTTCAACCTGAGAGTGTATAGTGAATGTAAAAGGGAGTTTCCCATGTGTTTTTGTAACCTATTTCATGCCAACGGAGGCAATGAAAGTGTCTGTGTGCGTGTGCGTGTGCACGTGCACGTCTGGTTGTAGGTGTGTGTTGGGTAGGTAGGTATGAGCGTGACTTAGCAAACTGACAATCCTGGACTGAACCATTATGGAGGAGAGTCAGTGCGGTAGCTGAGCCAAAATGTTGACCCCTGAGCTAGTCAGCCCAAAATGGATGATTCTAATCCCAGTCATTCGTTTCTATATAGCCTCACTCCATTGTCTGTGTGTTGGCAGCTACCATCTCACAACAAGGGGTGGAAGTCATTATTATTTGTCTTTCGAAGAAGGCCCAATCTAATAAATCATTGCAGTGTGAGTTTGTGGCCAAGCTCTGATTTTGTGTCTGCACGAGGCTCGATGCATGGAGGGAGTGTTCCCGGCTTCCATGTTAACAGACAGAAAGAGACATCCTCCGGCTGTGATATAATCCACTCAGACAGGACACGGAGGCTGGGGTGTGGGGTTTCTTGCTCTTCCAGATAGGCCCCCTTAAAGCCACACATGTGACATTAACCACGGGTCGCTAGCCTCACTACCCTCAACCTGTCACCGGCTATCACACAGGCCAGGGTCTGGAAGGAAGCTCCCCCAGCACCGCAGAGGAAGTGTGGCTCATAAGTGTCGTCCAGCTAAAACACATAGATGAGGTGTTAGAAGTGGCAAAGGCCATCCTCCAAAATCCACATCAGGGCTGAGACTTTCAGCTCATTTGTGCTGCGACATTTAATCCAGATGATTTGCTCTTTCCATCACCCTCTCCAGCTTCCACTTCCTTGAAAATCAACCGTAGCGGAACCATCGAATGAAAATTACAAGAAGAATTGTCACTGTATTTTTTTCATATAGAACTCTGTTGTTTGGCCTTTCAGAGTCCACCAGTTCATACCAACACAGAACAGGCTCAATTAGGCAAGCCATTGATTCCTCCTCCCAATCTCTTTAAATGATTATCACTTCTGGCCACTTGATGATTGCACTCTATTGATTCGGGGAGGACCTGCATTGTTTTCATCTGCAACATTGACCCTGCTCATCTATTTACCGTCCCGTTAATTCAATTACCCTTTAGGACAAAGAGCACATGTTGGGTATTAATAATTCAGATCTTGAGTTCTTTTCTGGTATCTGTGCTGTGTTTTCGGTCATGCTCATCCCTCATGGCGTTGTCCCTTCTGTGCTTACTGAGCAGACTCAGTGACGGGAGGCCATAACCTAAATTCGTGGAACACAACACGACCTGCTCCCTCTCCTGCCGCGCGGCCAGCCTGATTATTAACGTGTATAATTGTAGGAGTTATCAGACAAGTTACACGCCTCTCTGCTGGGCAAAGAATAGTCCACTGGGGAAAACGCTACTGCAGAGTGGACATTTTTCAGTTCTGATATAGTCAGGAATTTATGCATAATATACACTTACACACACATTATACAGGCACGCATGCATGCACGCACACACACACTCTCTCACACACACACACATACTGTTTCCTAGGAACACACGCACATACAGTACATATCAAAACTGATGCACGCAGATACACAAACCAGTATTTAAAGGAAAGATGCACTCATTTTGAATTTTGTACGTTTTTGCACAACTCGTCACACCAACTGTATTTCTGCCTGCTTGAGCGGCAATTAGCTCAAGATGCACATGAAATGACCCCGGGAATTGATAGAACATCACTCAGAGAACATCACTAAAACAAAATAACATTCAAAATGGGCGAATCGTTCCATTAAGCTTTTGAGTGAACTTGGAGTGACCTTGGATCAATCCAACGATGGATTGATGGCAGGGCTGGAAAAAGAACAGCTCCTATGGCATCAGATAAAGGGCAGTTATTTTAGACAGAAATAATTCCCGTGCCTCTCTTTTTCTATTAATAATAATGAGTTTGAGAGTGGTGTGTGGAAGGATTCTGTGTTTGAATTACAGACAGACAGTGTAGCCTGTCGATTGCTGGACTATTAGTAATGTAAGCTCTTCTCCAAACTCCCAATAGTCTGGTTTCATTTGATGAATGGACTTCCATACTCAACCCAAAGGCCCAACGCATATGCGCTTTGAGGGCTTATTTTGGTTGTGTGTGTGGTTATTGTTTCAACGTGGTTGTTGTCACGAGCACGGCTGTTGTGGCATGTGTCTCGTTGTTGGTCACCCTAGGGAGCGGAGTGAGTGAGAGATGTAAGATCAGATGTAAAGTCATGTTAAGCAACAGCTGCCAGCCTGGCTCTCTGTGAGGTACAGCCGCTAATATCCACTAGCCAAATGGAGACAGGACAGGCAGGAGCACAGGCAGCTTACAAAAAATAAAAGCTAACGCCTAACTCAATCAAATCACTCAGGACAGACAGACAGGCAAGCACAAAACACATTCACACCCACCGACACTGAATCTCACTTAACATGGAGCGACATTCAAACTGATACCTAGGCTAATACATGACTAGTTTAGCTGAAATGCTAAATAGCATTGTTGTGCTAGCTAACGTTGATCTGATCTGGCATTTCAAGGCAACAACAGCCCACTATGGCGAGACTGTGATGTCTAAAATAGCATGATGACAGTGAAGTTGTGTCAACTTTGCGCTGTGCCCTGCTGTCTTTGGTCTCAAATGTTTTCAGAATCCTCCCTCCAGTGATTTCCTCTGGCCAACCGCAGTTTCCTGTGACCTTTCACCCCATGCTGGAACACCTGCTTCCTACTTCCTGTTATTGCCCTGTCCACACAGGAAGTAGCCCATTAATGCAAAGGAAATCAGGAGTCAGGTTAACTTCGAGTTAGCTGTGAGTGAGTGGAAAAGTGGAAATGTGGGATATGGTATTGGAATTTCTCCCAAAAATGTGTCATGCTCCACCATCGGACACCAAAATGCATTGTAGTTGTGACTAGCACACCATGTGTGTAGAGGGCTATTTGTTGTAATACAGAAATAGTTTCCTAGTTGAGTGACTCTGCACAGTATAAACAATCGCTTCCCATACAACATGAGTCCTCCCTCACAGCATGACCCTAGCAACTCCTGAATAATATAAAATATTCTCAGGTTTCCGTGATGATCATCTGATATAACTGAGGTTTTGATGTCAATTACAAGGAATTGTGCTTCAGTGATTTCGTTTCAAATTGAAATGTGGATTTTATTCTGGTCGGTCACAGAAACAATTCCGTTTATATTCTCAACGGTTCCGAAAATCAACATGTAAGCGACCAAGAAGATCCTACGCAGTAAACGATCGGTCTTTCGTCTCATCTCTTAAAAGAACCGTAAACCTCAACTCTTAAAATGATCCCTAACCCTGTAGTAACGTTGTTCTCCATTGGAAAGACATAAGTGGCTGCGCCGTTTCAGCCCACCCTTCCCTCCGCAACACCACCAAGCCCAGTCTATTTCATTAACCAGCATCCTGAATCTAATAACTGCACTCATTGGAACAGCACACAGCGCCGGCTAATCCACACAGCCGTGCCTAGCGCAAGCAGCGTTGACAGTTCGTCTCCTAAATTAAAAGCGACATCAGGAAAATTGCTGTAACGCATGAAAAAAATAAAACAGAGCAATGCAACCCCCAACCGCCCCCTTTCCCTCTCCAGCCTTGTCTCAGGAGGACCGATTGCCAGCAGAAAATATTTTATGCCATTTTTAACCTTCACGTTCATCAGCTGGCTCAGGAAAAGGTCACTTCCTCCGGGAAGTATCGATCCCATTCGTAGGGAAGCCGGTAGAGAGAGGCACAACAAGATATTTGTTGTCTTGACAAGGATATGCACCCGCTAATGTTGGGTTAAATCTCTTAGGAAGAAAGGACAAATGTGCCACTGTGTGTATGGATGTGTGTGTGAGCGTGCTTCCATGCGTGTGTGTATCTGGGAGAGAAAGGTCATTTGAAGGAGAGTGTTTCATGTTTTTGAAATACAGGTTTATCCATTTGCTGCTTTACAGTATCTGTGGAGAGGAATCTTAGATCAGGTTTAGATCAGGCTTCTGTGGAAGCAAAGCTAACATATCTGGTGTTAAGGTAGTATTTGTATGTGTGTATGTGATATGTCCAGTATTTTAAATGTGTAGCCAAAACATATACTTAAAAACTGGAAATCATCCAATCCTCCATCGTTAACAGAATGGAAAGTTCAAATGTTTAATTTATTAACTAAATGTTGAAAGTGCGTGGGCGACGGAGAGAAACAACATGGTGCAGTTTGAGGCCATGTGGCGGAGAGTGATGCGGGCGCTGGGGATAGGGGTGTGAGCAGGTGGGTCTGGGCAGGTGTGATGTAATTGATGTTTGCGTGCGTCTGTATACTGTTTGAATGCGTATGGTTTGTATTTTAAATTAATAAAAAACAAATAAATAAGTTAAATACATAGTTTAGCCCCAATGTAATGTACGATATCTGTCTGCAAGGCTTGGACCGGGAATGGGACCAAGATGGAGGATGGAGGTCAGTAGTTGCCATGGATACTAGAACAATTCATTACTAGTGCCCTTTTATTAAATATGCGTGAGAAAAATTCCTACCCAGCGGCACACCAATGTCCTGATTTATTGTAATCCACTGTGACAAGGGATGTCTGTAAAAACAATCCGATAAGATTGTGGTCGCCAACATTTCTGAGCATGCCATCCATCGCCTCCTCTGGTTGGATAGTGTTTGACATGGGCTTCCCAGCCTATCTCAAAACACACTGCCATTCCCTAGTGACTTAAAATTCTCTATCAGGCGTGCCGCAGCTCAGGATTCTTCTGTTAATGAAAGCCTTGAGAGGGCTAAGTGGACAGTGGTGTTGTATTACTTAAGGCTGAATGGTACATCCAAGCCTAAAAGCCTGAACACAGCATCAGCCCTGTTTCCATTGGAGTGGGAAGGAGAAGGTCTTCCTCTCAAGTCCTCTCTCTCTCTCTCTCTCTCTCTCTCTCTCTTCACCGCTCCATGTTGTCACAGTGTGTTAAGGTCTGTGAGTGAACACGTCCTGGCAGAGCGGCCCGGCGGCCCGGCTCAGCAGCACACTGAGGCTCCTCGGATGGACGTGACCCCACCTCAGCCCCACAAGGACAGGCTATTTTGGGCCTCATCAGCACTTGTTCGATGGCAGGCCTCATGAGGTCACTTAATGCATGATCTAGGACTCAGGTTTGGGATCAGAGCCAGCCACGACTCTGAGCAAAGTTGCTGTTATATGTGTGTATGGGCGTGTGTGTGCGTGTGAGCTTGTGTGTGTTTGCAACACACGTGCATATGTTCATGTACTATACATTATGGTATATGTGAATATACTGACCCAAAACATTTAAGATCCTATTTTAGATCACAATCCATATGGAATGCACTGCTTTTTTAATACAGTTAAAATGGAACTGACAGTATTTTAGCAACATGAAATCTTATTAGAATCTGTTCATATTTTTTTATTTAATCTTTATATAACTAGGCAAGTCAGTTAAGAACAAATTCCTATTTACAATGAAGGCCTACCAGGGAACAGTGGGTTAACTGCCTTGTTCAGGGGCAGTTACTATATACCCCCTAGGAGAATATGACACTTTTAAAAAAAACATTTTCTGACAAGCGAGCACTTAGATGTGGTCATTTTCACAGTTTCGTAAATTCATAGAATGTTTGGGAATGGCGTATAGTAAGGCACTTGTGAAAATTCTATAGCACTATAGAGTGGGAATGCGGCCGTGCATTTGGACAATTAATAGACACTGCACTAAAAATAAACCCTCCAAAAAACATCTGTCTTGTTCAGGACCGGAGTCTACACAGACCGGTGCGCCATAGCCAATTTGAGCTACAGTAGGCCTATAATGAAAATAAACCATTTGCCACACGGGTCTGCCATCATTCACTTTGAACTGAACTGTGTGTTTACAGGCAGTAGCCACAGTGTGACTTTAGATCATTAGAACACATTCACCAAAAGCCACAAAATAGACTTGAATGGATTTCTGCAAATACCCAAGGGAGTCCTCTTACATTTGCGAACTTCACAGTCCTATTGATCAAACAACGATGAAAGGCTACAGCTATCTCTCCCTTAGTTGCTTATCCACATTAACAACAACAATATCAATAACTAATGCTAACCAGAGCGAGATGAGCTTAAAAATCTAATGAGGGAACATTAGATAAACTCTCTAAAACTTTTTCTGCTAGTTGATCATCAAAATTGCTCTGATAAAGGATGGGGATTACTGGCCTGCTCCTCCTCCTGCAGCTTGGTTGCCAATGCATGTCCCAACCCAAGTTTTGACAACTGAATGGGAACTTTCCTGCCTGCCTGCCTATTTGATTGATGCCAAATACATTTGATTGACAACTAAGAGATATGCTAACTGTGGCTAACAGTCGTTCAAGGTCAGCACTGACATTTCTTTGCTAGCTAACCAAATGACATCAGAATCTTTAGTTGTAGCCACCGATAAAGCTCCGCCTTATCTCAGTTCACTGGTCACGATGGCAACACCCATCCGTAGCACGCGCTCTAGCAGGTGTATCTCACTGATCATCCCTAAAGCCAACACCTCATTTGGCCGCCTTTCGTTCCAGTTCTCTGCTGCCTGTGACTGGAACGAATTGCAAAAATCGCTGAAGTTGGAGACTTTTATCTCCCTCACCAACTTCAAACATCTGCTATCTGAGCAGCTAACCGATCGCTGCAGCTGTACATAGTCTATCGGCAAATAGCCCACCCATTTTTACCTACCTCATCCCCATACTGTTTTTATTTATTTACTTTTCTGCTCTTTTGCACACCAATATCTCTACCTGTACATGACCATCTGATCATTTATCACTCCAGTGTTAATCTGCAAAATTGTAATTATTCGCCTACCCCCTTTTTTCTCTACTGTGTTATTGACTTGTTAATTGTTTACTCCTTGTGTAACTCTGTGTTGTCTGCTCACACTGCTATGCTTTATCTTGGCCAGGTCGCAGTTGCAAATGAGAACTTGTTCTCAACTAGCCTACCTGGTTAAATAAAGGTGAAATTAAAAAAAATTTAAAAATACATAAAGGGGAAAAAGTTTGTCGCTCACCACACTCCTCCCATCGGTTTGCTTGCTAGTTAACGTTAGTCTCACGGGCCATATTGAAAAAAATACAACAAATTCGCCGGCCATTGTTTAACTTGAGAAGATGTGTCCCTTTATCATGCCCACTTACTCGACATAGGATGCTGTGTATAGCATTTTAACATTTTTAAACAAAAGAGATACATACTATTTGTCCAGCCTTTGCTGCTATGCTTGCAGATGTGCATAATCAGCTGTGACCCTCATCAAAAAGTGTTTAATAACTCCAAACAACAAAACATATCTGTAGGTCGTTGTAACATTTAAATATGTACAGTAACGTGTTTAAAAAAATAAAATGTTGCACTGCATGGATCACCATTGTAGCTGTATGTTACACTCAAAATGCAATGTAGTTTGAGTAGCCAGCCTAGGCTACTGCTCAAATGTTGCAGTTATTGGCTTACATTGTTCCCCTTTGCGTGGGTTTTTGGTTATTAATTGTCAAGCTTTAAAAACCTAAGCCTGACTGCTACATTTTTATTAGCCTAGCTAGGACTGTGACGTGTGTCTGCACACTTTCCCCCTGCGGCGCGCTGTAAACGGGACCCGCGAAAACAGCGCGTCAAGCTGTACTTAGTTGATGACTAAACTGTTGACTGATTTATACTCGCTTGTGTATCCTACTCGCTTGTGTATCGGGCCTTGACACATGGGCGCTAGCCCATTAGCTACTTTATGACTGACGTGTGACCATTGCCCTTGCTAGTTATGGTTGTATTGACATTCCCAGACTTAGTTACAGTCATTTGTATTTGTTCAAAATATTGATTCACTGAAACTGAAACAGTGAATCCCGAATGGGTGAAGGCAGCAAACAATGTTTCAGGCCAGCTGTGATTTTCAGCCTGGATAGCAATATTCTTTGGCTTTTACCAAGAAATGTATTGGTGAGTTATATTAATCATGCATTGAACTGCATCCATCTATTCTCTCAACCTCTTATACAGTTGGTTTGAAGCATAAACTGTGAATTTGATATTTTTGACTAATGTTATGTTTGTCTGTTTCATGTCTGCAAAGTAGTTAAAACACTGTGAGTTCCACTTTAAGTCCTCCCCTCAAAATACTGTATCTCTCTGTTTAGATGTCAGTTCCACCCTATTGTGTTTGGCCATAGCATCAGAAAGGAAGAAAAGTCACACACTCCCTTCATATCACTAGCGTGTCTATATGCAGATTTCTTAGTGTGATAGGCAGTGAAATGGAGGGAGAATGAGCGGATTAACATTACTGAGAAAGGGAGGGGTTGAGATGACCACCAGAGTTAATCCTTACGGCCACAAATTGTGGGCCGTCATTTTTCTTGAAATATATATATATATATGACAATTGTTACACCAGGCTAGCGGCCCAGAGTGCGTGCCACAGCGCTCGTTCTAGGCACGAATTCTTCTTTCATTTCATCATTTGATATGGATTGTGCGTGCGCGGCGGGCGGACGAAGGTCCATCACTCGAGACCCTTCTTGTCAACCTTTGGAGCGGAGCTGCTGGTCGGCTGCAGTGTGATGCTTCTGTGTTATTTTTAACCAGGGTTCTTTCCCTCCAGCCTCGGAGAGAGAGCCACACACTGAAAGGCAGACGAGGCAGAGAGGAGCGGCTAAGCCCGGGGATCAGGAGACAGGCGATTAACCTAAAGTCTAGTGCTTAAGACTTCAAAGTACAAACAGCCCCCTGCTCACGGATCACACCACATCCATGGGCTGGACAGAGGGAACAGAGGGCAACAGTTGCTCCGTGTCCCCACACGTACGTAACCGGGGACTGGGGAGGGTAGAGAAGGGTGGGGTGGGGTTCTGGCGTCCACAGACAATAATGCCCTTCGGGCTCCTTGCTGAACAAGGCTGTGGGAGGTTAAGGGTGACCCTCAGCCAGTGACATGGAGAAGACATGAGCTGAGCCTCTCAGTATCCCTGAGCATGGTGCGAGAAACCAGGAGAGGGGGTGATGAACAGTGGGCGTGTAGTACTGCTACAGCAATACATTCTGTCAAGCTATGGGCGTGATGGAAACCTGGAACCGAAAAAGAAGCGGCTTCTATGACGGAGACGGCGGCTGCCGAGCAAATGACGCTGTTTTATCTCTTTGATTGCTGTTGGCCTTGTTAACTTTTGGGGTATGTTGGTTTTGTCTTCATGTTATCTCCAAAAGCTGGTTCTGACATATTTCCATGCCTCAGCACACCCCATCCCTATTATCCCTGCTCCCCATCAGCGCAGCCCCCCCCACACACACACACACACACACACACACACACACAGTACATAATGAATGACTAGCCACGGCTGATGAAACAGCAGCAGGTCTCTCTCATCTTCGCTTTCTCTCTCACCCCTCCCGCTATCCTCTCAATCTCCTCCTTCACCTCTCTCTCTCTCTCTCTCTCTCTCTCTCTCTCTCTCTCTCTCTCTCTCTCTCTCTCTGTCTAGCTCTCTGTCTTTGAATGAAGAGGAAGGAGGCTTCATTGTCAGTCTGCCTGAACATTAGACACACATTCAGCGGAATTAGCCCGGCGTATCTGTCGACGTTGCTCTATTCTTACCCCACGCTAAAGAGCCTACATTTTAATCAGCAGCTTGCTCCGACGCACAGGCCAAATGTTCTTGCCTTTGTAAAAAATAAAAAATAAATGAATAAAATGAAAGTCAGCTATAACTCTCGGGGATGAGGACGATTATTTTAGATTAAAATGGCCGCCCATGACATGGCGAGGGAAACTCGACGGCGACCAAGAAAGAAAAAAAATAATGCTTTAGAAACAGTGCATGTGGAGTAAAGGATTTATGAGAGAAAGTCAAATACAAGTTTGAATATCTATCAAATATTGAAGAGCTGAATGTGGCCCTTGAGACTCATCATTAGCAGTAATGGGTTTTATACATCGCACTATTCAGCTATTTATTCCACTGCTTCTTCTAATCTTAATTAAGGAGGCAAGTCCCATCTGAATCATTACACGTCCAATCCAACAACATGCAAAATCTGTGTGTGTGTGTGTGCGTGTGCATGTGTGTGTGTGTGCATGTATATGTGCAATGTAGAAGATGAAAAGGATTCTTAGGAGAGTCTTTCCTCGTTCTCTCGCTCACTCAGTTGTTTTGAGCCGCGTCTCTAATGTGTGCTTTGAATGAAAAAGAGGGAAACGTTTTTGCCTCAACACTGAACCACACACGTTTGTATGAAAATTAGGGGGAATGTTGTGAAAAATGGGTTGTGAGAAACTGGATGAGCCAAGACCAATTTAGATGGCACTTATCCATATGGGGACCGATCAATGTGTTTTTAAAAATTTAACCAAAAAAAATTAAGCCAAAAATAATCCCTCAATTCCAATGCATGGTGAATCTTCATTGCTGTCACAAATAAATATGTGAATAAAATATTTGACTACAAACACAGAATAAATATTTGATGTTTAATAGTTTCAAGTCAAGTCTTGATCTCCCTCTGTCCCTGCCTTCTGTTCATTTCCCATTTATATGTCAATTCACTGCAATGTACCACAGCCAGCAAGGCTATGGATGGAGGACTGCACCAAACATTGAGAACATGTAAAGATCAAATCCAGCCGCACAAAAGGAGAAACATGGAGTCTATGCCAATTACTAGCCCCATACTTCCCCTGTACACACACACACACACACACACACACACACACACACACACACACACACACACACACACACACACACACACACACACACACACACACACACACACACACACACACACACACAACTCTCTCTTTGCGTTCCTTCCTTTCTTTGCCTTGTCCTCCAACCAACCAACACTCACTTGCTTTTCTTTTGCCATTTTTGTCAAATATATTGAAAGAATAGTTTTGTAACCGTTTCCACGTTGTATGATAAGGACATATTGTACGTAACCTGTGAGACTTCAGAACAGAAACGCCTCTCATGTATCATCCTTACCGAGTAGGTTTACTCAGAACATTGTGTGACTTGCTTTGGTGCAAATCTACCCTCATTCAAAATACCACTACAGTACATTTAACGATCATAAATAATTTGTGGTCCTTATCAAGTACATATCAAGTACTGTACTTATTAAGAAAAAAGCATCCCCCCCCTCCTTACCCTCTGCCCAGCTGGCAGCTTTTCTCTAAAGTTGTAAGACAAAGGACAGTGAATGCGTGAATATGTTTCAATATGGGTGTTTATGTGAGAATGTATACTGTTAATACAGTACATAGTATACACATAGTTGTATGGAGAATTGTTTAGTGTGTATGTGTGCGTGCACGCTTGTGTGAATTTGGTGTGGGGGGGGGGTCTAGTTGCTACGCATCGCTTCGACTCCCTTTCAGTACCCCTTGAATGCTGGAGCTGTGTTTCCATGGTAACACTGACCCCTGGGAGTAGATGCTTTTCACCAGGAGCCTCTTTATAACCACAGATTCACAGCTCGGAAACAAAGAGACAAAATACACTCTTTCTCTCTCCCTTTCTTTCCAGAAACTACTCTCTCTGTCAATGTTATAATGTTTGGTCGAAGGAGTAAAAACAACTCACTCTTATTTTTCCCCTATGCTACGCCATAATAAAAATATCTTGAGTGTATCCCCCCTTTGTGCTTTTTCCCCCTTTTAACTAGCCCCCTCTATTTCAAGCTCGATTCACTCTCTTTTTCTCTGTCTGTCAGGTATTTCTAACATATATTCCCTATTTTCACTCTTTGTTGGTTATCTTACGTCCTTCTCCATTGTTCCGGGCTATTTCAAGTTCTTATCTTGGTTATCTCTTTTCTTCCATTCCCTCGCCCAGTCCCTTCCTCCATTCAATTGATATCACACTTCTGTCATGTGGAGATACCATGTTAAATCAGTGCAGTAACCATCTCTTATGTCCTCTCTCTCTTTGCTCCTCTCCCCAGGCCAAGCTGATAGTACCAAACAGCACAGCAGGTCTGATCATTGGTAAAGGTGGAGCCACAGTCAAGGCCGTCATGGAGCAGTCGGGGGCCTGGGTGCAGCTCTCCCAAAAACCAGAGGGCATCAACCTGCAGGAGCGCGTGGTCACCATTAGCGGAGAGCCCGAGCAGAACCGTAAAGCAGTGGAGATCATCGTTCAGAAGATCCAAGAGGACCCCCAGAGCAGCAGCTGCCTCAACATCAGCTACTCCAACATCTCTGGCCCTGTGGCCAACTCCAACCCCACCGGCTCCCCCTACGCCAACTCAGCCGAGGTGAACCCCGCTGCTGCTGCTGCCGCCGCTGCCACAGCCTCCAGCCTCCTGGGTCAGGCCACCATGCAGAGTATGGGCGGCTTCCCCACCACCATGGGTCCCAGCTTCTCAGGCAACGACCTCTTGACCATCACCTCGGCCCTCAACACGTTAGCCAGCTACGGCTACAACACCAACTCCCTGGGCCTGGGGCTCAACCCCGCCGCAGCCTCAGGTGTCCTGGCCGCCGTAGCGGCTAGCGCTAACCCCGCTGCGGCTGCCGCTGCTAACCTCCTGGCGTCCTACGCCAGCGATGCCTCCACCAGCGCAAGCCACCAGGCCGCCTCCATGGGAGGTTTCACCCTGGGCTCGCTGGCCGCAGCCACTGGGGCCACCAACGGCTACCTGAGCGCCTCGTCCCCGCTGATGGCACAATCCCTGATGGCCACTGAGAAGCAGATGCAGGAGGGGGCCAAGGACGTGGTGGAGATCGCTGTTCCCGAAAACCTGGTAGGAGCCATCTTGGGGAAAGGAGGGAAAACGCTAGTGGAGTACCAGGAGCTGACTGGAGCCCGGATCCAGATCTCCAAAAAGGGAGAGTTCATTCCCGGCACCCGGAACCGTAAAGTTACCATAACCGGCTCTCCGGCGTCAACGCAGGCAGCTCAGTATCTGATCAGCCAACGGATCACGTATGAGCAGGGTGTGCGCGCCACCAACCCACAGAAGGTGGGCTAGAAAATGAGAATGGAAAGGAAGAAAACGAGTGGGGGCTTGGGGAGGAATGCAAAGGGAGAGATAAAGGGAGAGGAGAGCAAGAATGTTGGAAGGAATCGTCCACCCGTTTTTTGGTGTTTCAGTATTCAAAAAATGATGCGACGCAAAAATTTGCTCGGGGAGAGAGGAGAAAGTGTACCGCGGAAAACAAAGGAAAATAAGGTGTAAAATGTAAATACGGTTTTATTACTTAAGTCTTGATGTTTCTGGATTTTTTGTTTGTTTTGTTTTATAGTTCATTTGTTTTCTGTTTGTTTGTGTATTCTCCGGACAGTGGTGAATGCGATTTTAAACTGGCATGCTGCCGCGCTGCAGTTTGGAGAAGGGGGGCGGTGGGGGTACTGGGGCCGACCCCCATGGAATCAGCCCCTTCCCCACCCCCACCCCCATTCCTGTGTAGCTCACTGATGTTTTTCTTCAGATTTGCCTTCAATTTCAATTTTCCCCTTACCCTGCCCCCCACTTTTCGCCCTCCCCCTACAAGGGTCTGATAAGACTGCAAACCAGTGCTTGGTTAGAGATCTAAGGAAAATCCCTGTAGTTGATGACATACCCCTCCATGCCCCGATCCCTCGCCCCTCTCCCAGCCACCCCCACTCTGTTTTGAGCAAAGGAGGGGGAGAGATGTGCCCAAGGCTTCCACACATGGATTATCCTCGTACCCCCTATAGTCTCGCGCCTTAGGTTCTGATTTAACCAGATGCATGCTATACCACGCTCCATATTTATATATCCGGGATGCTTGTGTTTCGTATGTAGGACGAAGGCAGAGACGCATGGTGCATCTCATTGGGTCAGAATTCTAGCGTAGCGCAAGAGTACATATAGAGATCGGGGCATTTTTCTCAACACGGTTTGCAGTCTGATATTATGATTATTATTATTATGATTATTATCGATATCATCGTCATTATTTATGAATATGATTTCGCCCATAACATTTGGTATTTTTATTTTTTATCTGTAAATTCAGGTTGACATGAATGTAAAAGACAATTTTTGATTTGATTTGTTTCATTTAAGTGGATTTAATAACATGTCACATAGTGTAATATACAGTATGTCTTATTTAAGTCCAGTAAGAAATGGAGCATAAGCACCACAGCAGTGATGATGAAGAGTAAGGGTCAACTTTGATATCCAGCAAAGAGCAAGACAGTAAATATTCAATTTAAAACACACACACACACACACACACACACATGATGCCATTTCAGTGCTATAAAGGGATTATAACATATCTACATGGCAGATTACGGTGAAATCAAGCAGACTAGTCTCTACAGTATATACATAGATAGCGTCAAAATGAAAATGCCACTTGCGCAACGGGCCCAAGAGCACCGTTCACATTCTGGCAGGGGCCGAAGCGCTCTAAAAACGCAACCCAAAGTTGTTTCAATGTTGTCTGAGCTCAGAAGTCTCTCCCTCCGGTTTAGCCTGCGTCACTCAACATTGTGAAAAGCCAAAGTGTTGTTGGGACTGTAGGGCCATAGGCGTCTCCACTGAGATATCCAGCGAGCGCTGCTCTTCTGCCTGTGGCACTCTTAACAACACTCTGTCTAGACAGGCCAGGCGAGAGACCAGGAACAGGGGCACTTAGAACCTAGAGGTGGTGGCCCCGCCAGGATACGTACATACTACTGAGAAATACAAACACTGAAGATGAGAAAGTTGATCTCACTAGGGTCCATGCAGTTTGCCAGGCCTTGTCTTGTGGCGAGCAGAGGTATTGAACACAGTGCATATTTAGAAGTTGTTTTCCCCTAATACTTGCTCTTATCAAGCAGTGTTCAACTGTCCACAATGAACGGGGGGAAGGTAACGTGTTACGGTCTGTTGGGCGTTAACGACAGCTAAGTCTAATGGTTGTGGGTTATTCTGCTTTTGGCAAACTGCAGGGACCTCCCACTACACGTTCCATGCAATGGATACTGCCCACTAACCTATAAGCTGCTATGATTTTGTTTGTTTTTCTCTTGTTTTTGTTTTGTTTTTGCAATCGGAGTACACTGAAGTTGATCTTAATGCACTGTGAAGTGTGGGGATCGTTTTCTCTGCCCATGAGGTCAGGGTTGTGTTCTGTAGGGGAGCTTTGTCACAGGCGTGTGCGTTATTATGTCAGGGAAATGTACGCACATGGAATACCAGGCGACTAATCATATCTCATGAACAGAACTCTATTTGCAATACAGTATCAGTTCTCAGTTAGATATGCAAGACGAGGAAAGAGTATTCATGTTCCTAAACACCACCTTGAAACCGGGATCCTGGGTTGAGGCTTTGGATGCGCTTTGACTCAGTTTGGCAATGAAAGTCATGTGGTTGTAGAAACAGTCTCTAATTATAGGATGGGATTGGGGGGGGGGAGTGGCAAGTGTGCATGTTCAGCTTTTGCTTTTCAAAGACAACAATAGTTGGAGGTATGTGGAGTTTTATCCCAATTTTGACAGGGTTGCTCTAATCGTCTGACTTCCCTTTTTATATTTGCTGTTTTCACAAACAGTTGAAATTGATATATTCTGTTAGCCAACTAAAAATGGCTGGCTAACCTAAAATATGATGACTTCTAAAATGCCAAAGGAGGAGGGGGGGCACATTTTGCTCGACCCTAAACAATCTAACGTGGTCTGGTAAGGGAACCTATCTCCCCAATTGGACATTTAGACACTGTAATGTAAAGGCAATCTATCCAATGGTGGGCTCTCACTAGTATTCGCCATTGGAGCGTTTTCTCTATTGTCTATTGGAGCGACAGTGAAGCGCGTATCTCGACAGATTGGTAAGGAGTCTTCTTTATTCCCATCTAATACCATCCACTTTCCTCACCCCCCCGCAACCCTTGTACCGCCGTGCACCCCATTCTTACACATCAACCCAGAGCCCCCCCTCTCACATCTCTCCATGGGTGATAGTGTCTGGTGTTGCGATGCATGTCTGCTTGCCCTTCCAGACCACAACTACTCCAAAACAATGACTCTCTGAGTCTCCTACTGCTTTGAGGGTAGAGAGGACAGCGTCCCCTTGATTGTAGAGCTGAGCATGAGAGACTAGTTAGTGACCATTTTGCCAGCAGCAGTGAGAACAAATTAGTAGGTGACAGTGGAAGTAGGAAAGAGAACCTGCAACCAGGCAACTAAGAGAGAAAGATACCAGCTGACTTAATTCTGTCAATCCAATGGCCAGTGGCTTGAAACCATATTTTATATTGTATGTTATTGACAGGAGTGAAAGCACTTTGCTACATTTGGAATGCATGGGCAGATACATACAGTACATTCATAAACACATTCACGTAGATTGCGAGTAGAATAAGGGAAATACTGCTTGTTGAAGTCATGAAGAAATGACAGAGATTACTGGATATAAGCGATACTAAAACTGTGACAAATCAATGTGAACGATATCAAATACAACAATATCAAATACCTGTCGTTGGAGATCACGAGAAGGTGCCAACAAAGTTCGTCAAAGGATGGCTTTGTTATCTTTTTTATCGAATTCAACAAAATTACCCCATGATGATGGGGTTTTAGGGCGTCCATTTTTGTTTGGTTTGTAATTTAGGGGATGTAGATAAAATGTGATGAGTACTGGAAGCAATATACGTAGTAGCATGTTGTCCTTGTATTGTCTTTTTATTCTGTCTGTTGTCAAAGCTTTGGATTTACCTCGATGTTAAATAGATTTACCTAATTACAACTTTTTTAATTTGTGAAATTGCTGCTATTTAATAAGTGATGTACTAAAAATAAAGTTAAAACATATCTGATTGGTCGTTTAGCAGGATGTTGTAGTTCCCAGAGGTGTACTAAATGCTATACATGCTGATAAGAAAATAATTACTGTAAAAACAAACTCAACAAATAAACCTGTGCCAAAATAGATCTTTAAAGACTGAAACGGGAAATGCGCGTGATTTAAAAAACATTACATGAAAGGAATCATACTTTTATAAGAAGAATAATGTGAAAAGTGCCAAACGAACCATATTTATAATTGTAAATAGAAGGGAATGGTACAAGATACTTTTTTTGTGTGTGAGTAAAATCAATAAAAAAAAATAAAAAAAAAGCTTTTTAGTTAACCTTTTAATGCCCTCTTTACTACTATGTGACATAAAATAAGGGATTGTGAAGGAAGGGAGCCATCTTGTTAGCCAGTAATCCAAATTTCCTTGAATTCTACAGTACTTAGACTCCTGGGCCAGAAGAATCAACGTATAGATAGATTAGCATGGTTAATGATACACATGATATTAACATTCTTAATACAGCCTTTTATAGTTCTGAAAATGTATTTTGTGGAGATAGATGTTATCTTTTTTGCACGTCTATATTGCATGATATCAAAGTGAAGCGTGGACAAAAAAAATGTAAGAAACAAAAATTGTACAAAAAAAAAAAGTAGGCGGTGTGTTTTGTTCATTTTGAAGACAAATCTTTGCATGCCAACAATGGTAAAGCAATTTAATTTTCCTTGACACATTTTCAAACGTGTGTTGTTTTCACTCAACACATGCAGGGACATCGTCCAGTAGAGCAAGGCCACAGTGTAATTAGATTGTATGACTGGATGAGTATTTTGTGAGAACATTGTCTAGGCATCTAAACATTCTTCGAGAGATAGGAACAAACTTTTGATCAAACATGAAACAATTCGTTGTTTTTTTTTGTTGGTTGTGCTTCTTTTACTAAAACTGCATTATTTAATTCCGGATCACATTTTATGCTTTTTACCATAGATACCGTGATATTGTCCATGAATGTACTCACCTCTGCATAAGTTTGCATATCACTCTTCGATCATGACTTCAGGGCTTGAGTGTCCATGTGTTTTGTGTGAATAACTAACATCAGGTAAGGCCAGATCTGGCCCTAGTGTCATTCTAACCATCTGTTTACCCTTCCGGCTCCCTCTGAGCTTGATCTCTTGTCTTGATGTAAATATGCACTTTATATTTCTCATTTAGACAGAGTTCTCATTTAAACCCCCATCTCCTGAAAGGAAACAGTATTTTGAAGTATCAAGCTAGGCTGTGTGTAGGCACCATGTTTTTTCACGCTCTGTTGCTGCTTGGCTTTTGTATTTCTCAATCCCCTGGGTCTCTCTCCAGAATTTGGGACACGGTGTGTTTTACTCTCTATTCGGTGAATTTGGTCTCATTACATGATTACACTTTCTACAACAAAAGGTTATAGGGAGAGAGAAAAAAGGACAAATATTGCCAATATTCCCCATGTTGTCCATTTCCCAACTGTCATTCAGTTTCACCATTAGACAACTGAGTGGTGTCGGCATGCTCAAAAAGAGATTGTAAATAACAAAAGCTGGTCAGCCACAAGAAAACATAGCTTTTCCTCATTTAACACAGGACCTTGCCTTTTGTATATTTCTCAAGCGTTCAATGATCTAGATTCGTGTCAAAAAGGGACACTCAGTTTAAACTATAACCAAATTGACATCCCTGTTCCTAGCGATGCCTCAGTTGCAATAGAATGTCAGCATGTCTAGCTGTATAGCTCTGTAGAGTAAGCTGAGATGGGGGTTTGTGCAATAGAGTAGTACCTTGCTGTGCATGTGCTATTGTCTGGCTCTCGTGTCTGTGTGTCTGCAGTAGGTCAGCATCATGGTGTCGTCTCCATGTCGCTGGGTGAACAGATCTGTTTTGTGATGTGCAGAGGAATGCAAAACGTATGGTTCACCTGCTACAGGTGACATCATTTATTTTCAGTGGGTGTGTGGCTACTAGTGCTCAACTCCAAAACCTCACAATGCCCCAACCCCCGCCCTCCTCGCTCTCACCCGCACCCACCACCCGTAGCCAGACATTCACGGAACCCAGGGTCCCACTCTTGAGCTTGTACCCCATCGAAGCACCAGCAATTTTAAACTGCATTTGTCATATCACTGTTCAGTTCCTCTTTATTGTTTTCCTGTTTTTTATTTGTACTACGCTCTCTAACCTAGACCAATTATAACAAAATGCCATTCATGTGTACCCTGTTTACTCCCCCTTTTCTCCTTTTTGCACTTTCACTGCCCCTCCTTTTCCAACCACTCCCCCACACTTCTGCTCCGATCCCGCCACACCCCCCCCCCCCCACCTCCCCCCACCTCCTCCTCGAGTTTCTCCCGAGTGCCAAACAAAAACAGTACCATTCCAAACTTTTTTGAGTTTTCTTGTATGTTGGACATCCATTGGACGCACCCATGAAGCCAGCATGTTCCTCCATAACATGATGTCAGTCATGACGCCTCAACATTACCCAAAAGAAACAGATCAAAAAAACCCTGAGCTAAAAGCAGACCTGGATTAACCCGGTAAAGGCTGGCTACCTCTCATAAACTGCTTTTCCTAATTCTCTATCATCTCTTCAACCTCCAGGACATCATTGATTGTGTGCCATAGTGTTGGGGGCACTTGTCACTCTCCTCACCCCCCAAGTCTCTCCATTTGATTTTCGATGGGGAAAAAAAAATAAAAATCCATTTCTAATGACGATTTTTTTTCTTTAACATTTAACCACACTCAGAATGGTGTGAGGAGTGTAATCGTCAGCTGCGCAGCCATCCTCTGTCTTCTGAACTTTGAACTTGTCACCCCTCATGAACTTTATTGACCTTCTTCCTCCCCTTCTATGTTCATCAAACTGTTTGGACTTAAATCTCCATTCCATCACCAAACCTATTTGAGACTGTGCAATTCTAGTTGAAATTATTTGATTTTTTTTTGTTTGTTTCTTATCAGTGGGGCAATTCACCGAGATAAAGAATGAAAAATCATCCACAAAAGAAATACAGACAAAAAAAAAAAACAAAAAAAACTGTTTCTCCACTATTTCATTTTTCTCTCATTGTAAATATTTTTGTCAGATTTTGTTGAGCTGTAAAGAGAGGCGTGTTCAACAGAATGGGGCTGGCAGCATAAAATCCACTTAGTGGAAAGAGGAAAAGAAAGGTGCACCTCATACATCTACTCGTTGGTTCTGCTACAGTAGCTTGTGGTCTTGACGTTGGTGTGACCTGCTGTATTTGTAGTTGTTTATCGCCATGCTAGCTCCACTTAGATAAAATGATATAAAAACCTAAAAGATCATTCAGTTCTGGAGCTGATAGAATTGTTTACATTTGCTACCGTAGTTGTATTCGTTGGTGGTTTTGTTCTGCTTAGAGTGAGTCGTAGTTATTGTAATGCTTTGTAGTGTAAGAAGATATCAATGTGGAGAACTTGCTGGACTCGGCACCTTTACACTAAATGTGGGACACACAAGACTAGGGGGGGAAAAAATGTGTCGCTCCCAAACCACAAAAAGGAAGTTGAGGCCTCTTTAGTGCAATAGAGTTACTGCGGTTTACATGATAGAAGTGATATAGTTTAGAACTAGGATTATGTTAATTAGGCATATTGTAGGTGGGCGTTGGTGAATGTAAATGCCAACATGACAAAGGTGCCCGTAGTGCCAACTGAGACATATCTCTCTCAGTGAGTTTAGTAGAGTTAAACTGACTGAAAGTATTGATTTGACACAGCTAGACTGGACTGACCATATCATTGCTTAGCTTTGTGCTCCACTCACAAAGTTTTATGCTGCCAGCCTCATTTTCTGATAACACTTCATGAGCTATTTATTTTCAACCTATAATATACTATTAATAAATTACAAGACAACAAGAAAAAGGGAATGACTGGAAAGGTGAATTATTGTTTTGTTTTTTTAGCATTTTAGTGGTTGCTTTTAACACCATTCATTAACTGACTTAAAGAGTATTGAATATTTAATGTAATTGTAGCATTGTGTTTGTAAAAAAAAAAAGGAAAAAAAAGTAGTGAGTTGTGTTTATTGACTTGTGGATTACCAGTGAAGTCGGCAATCTAGTGCTAATATATATTTCATCTTTTTTTAAGGATTATTCTTTTCCGACAGCAACAACAGTCATTATAAATGTTCATTTTAGCATCACCTGTCTTCTGTTGTCTTATTCTTCACCTCCCACTACACTCAGTCTCATCCAAGTAACACATTGCAAGTTTGTGCCTGAAACCATGTGCTCGGTCTGGGGGCGGGGCCATATGGTATGAGCTACGTGTGTGTGTGTGTGTGTGTGTGTGTGTGTGTGTGTGTGTGTGTGTGTGTGTGTGTGTGTGTGTGTGTGTGTGTGTGTGTGTGTGTGTGTGTGTGTGTGTGTGTGTGTGTGTTTGTGTTTGTGTGTGTGAGTGAGGTGTGTGTTTGTGTTTGTGTGTGTGAGTGAGTGAGTGAGTGAGTGAGTGAGTGAGTGAGTGAGTGAGTGAGTGAGTGAGTGAGTGAATGGAAAGGCTGCTAGCTCAGCCTTGGTGTGTGGGTGTTCTGTCCAATGTCCACCAAAGCTAAAACCTGGAGGGCTTCCATTCACCAATGGAATCCCCTGACGTTATAGCTGGAACTTCATCATGTGACCTGAGCGGACTCTATCGTTCATAACCCTCCCACCCAACCACTCTCCACCACTACCCTATCCCTGAGTCATCCCTTACCACACGTCATCACCATGTGATGTTCTCCATCGATAACATACTACTCGACCAGATCCACATTAACATGTCTCCTCCATGTTTCCAAAAGGAGCGCGTTGCCAGTCAACCTGCTTCCCACATGATACTCAACCATCCTCTCTAGCTGCCGGGGCCAGGCCCATCAGAAAACGATTTGTCTCAAAACAAGAGGATAGAGAGAAATAGTGATGCTCAGGGTGTCTCCTTGATCTACCTTTATATCCCGCATTCTGCGGTTGTCCCACTTTATTCTGCCCTAATGATTTCTATGGAGCCCAAAGACGACGATGATTTCCATGTTCATGTAATGGTTGCTTAGCAATTATTCTGAGGGATGATGTGCACCTACTTAGAGGAGCGTGCACATACTGTATTGTTTACAACCTAAATGAGACCAACGCTGTTGAAAAAGAATGTGTAGGACAAAAACAAATTCCGTATTGCTAAATGATGACATTTTAACGACAATTTCTGTGACATGAGTTAATGTAATTATGAGTCATTGCATGGTACTATTTTTTTGCAATGAAAATATATATTTTTTGAACTGTTAGAATGGATGGTACATTGTCAAATTCGTGCAACATTTAGACGCTAATAATAAAACAAACGTCGGTGTCCGTGTTAATGTCACCACGAGGAGAGGTTTTGGACCAATGAATGCCAAAATGTTGTAAAGGTTTTGTTCATTTGTACATGGTAATAATGGGTCAAATAAACCATTGAAGCTAATTGTCAGGTAGACATTAGTCTTACTAATTAATTCATCAAGGCCCACACATTGGTTTACCACGTTAATACTCAAAGAGGTGCTTGGAAATCAGTTGATATTGGACCGAATACAGTTATTACTATAATCAAACCCCAAAAGAGGTAAGTTAAACACCCCTACTCATGTAATACAATGTGCACCTGATATTGTGGTGTTTCACAAACACACGTTTACCCAGAAAGTATATTTCAAGAGGATTTAGGTATATAAGGAGGACATGAAGGACAATGTTGGACATGCCCATGTTTTTGCTGAACGGGCATCGGGAAATCAGGAGGGTTGCAGCATAGCAATCAGAGGTTATGAAACAATCGGAAGGGTTGGGACTCCTCTCACCTCATCCAGTACACCCAACACATTAGAAGTGACACAATCAAGATGTTGCTCTTTGACATTCTCATCCTCCCACTATCACTGTGCACCAACCAGTTCATCCAACCAGCAAACACCACCCCCACATTCACCATGTCTCCACAACCAACCTATCCGGACCGGCGGATTTAGGCAGATCCAAGCAACTTCTGGCTAATGGGCTTAGACCTCTCCATGCATTGGCTATTGTTTTATTGACCTGCAGCACAGCAGAGTCTCCAGGCATATCAATATTCACAGGATGGTCTGAAAACCAAACCTGTCTCGCAAACCTTCCATATACTAAAGAAGTACCTCCAAGGTTCAGAATGAAGCCGAATTTATGGTTTACTGCACACACCTCCCAACGTTCGTAATGAGCCCCTGAGCTATGTGGTAGAGCAAAGTCAGAACTTTGACGTGCCTTTCGTTAGGCGCTACTGTAGATGTGTTTGTTTTGTCTCCTTGATAGCTTTGTAGTCATACCAGAACTTCAATGAACTGAAAGGAGGTAAGTCATGAGATTAATGGAGAATAACTGAATGTTAATGGGATAGTCACCCCAAATTACAAAATGACATATTGGTTTCGTTACCCTATAAGCAGTCCACAGGCAAAGGATGACAGCAATCCGTGTTTTACGTTTTAGCATTTGTGGCACAAATCCCATTACAGTCATGGGACCGATATTAGCATTTGTGGCACAAATCCCATTACAGTCATGGGACCGATATTAGCATTTTTCACGCATTATGTCCAAATCATCCAACGTATCTAAAACTGATTGTGAAGCTCGACAAAGTCACATATGTTTCGAAAATGATGCGCAAAGAATGCTAATATCGGTCCCATGACTTGAATGGGATTTAATGCCACAAATTCAAAAACCTTAGCATGTGGAAACAGTGTCAAAGCATGGATTGCTTTCAAGGTAAGGAAACCAATATGGAATTTTTGGAATTTGGGTGAACTATCCCTTTAAAGGGTGTGTTTGCATTGTATTATTCACTCTACGGAATACCACTCAAACTCTGCAAGCCCCATTTGTGGCTTGTGTTTTTACGTGAAAACCTCTGGGCATCTGGTGAAGCCGCTACAATGACAGATTAGGCCCCTCCACATACCTCCCATCTATCTCTCCTGCCAGTGGGACTGGAGTGGTGGTAGCTTGTGCTTCATCTTTGCCAATGCAGCCAATCCTGTTAATTGTGCATCTCTCCTGCCTGAGGCGGTATTGATTTTCCTTTTCCTTGCTGCTCTTTTTCCATTCCCTTGTTCATCTGAAGCCCAAGAATCCCTGTAAATCCCAGACCAGCTGTCCCATGGAATTCCCTCGTCCTGTTCGGAAGTTGGATAGGAGAGGTAGGATAGACATAATGCCTTGTTGCTTTCGTACAGCATCTTGTTGCTGAGATCTCGGCGCTTCTCCTCACTGCTTCTCAGCTGATGCTAGTGTTGGTTAACATCCTACTCAGTTCCAGAGGACAGAGAGTGAGAGACAAAGAGTTTGCCCTAATACAGTATGCTTGAGTCTGGAGCGACTAGATTGTGCACCTAGTTGCACCCTCACCTAAGAACAAGGCCATCAAAATCAACTCCAATTGATAATATCATAATAACAAACCAGTCAGGACTTGACCCTATGGGGTCCACAGGATAAAATATAGATAATCCCCCTCATAGTTAAGATGATAGCGATTTATAATGTGCCATAGATACAAATGCGGGGGTGGGGGGTTGCTAATAATTATTTTGAACCTGCGTTTTGCACAATCAGATTGTAAATCAAACCTGCTTTGCCTGTGGCTACAGTACAGTAGCATTACTCACGCCACCATACCTACTGTATGTAACTGTTCAGATTTCTGTCTGCAACATCACACCCATGTCCACTCGCACCCTACTGCGCTGTTACCTAGGTCGCTGGTAAGGGGGCTGTGCATTTTCCAGAATAAACAACATATGTTTTGAATTGATAGAACACACAAGCACTTCATCCTTGGCAAATCACAGTGCTATACTGCCTAATTGGAATCCATGGAAGCTCATTTCTATTCTCTTGTGCGTGGCTATTCCAGGCACGGGTTGATACAGAGGATAAGAATAATAATGTGTCGTAACAGCCAATGTTTGAGATTTGTTCCCTTACGAGATGTTTTGACCAAGAGTTAAGAGAAAGTTCTGACCAAGAATTGCAGAGAAAATTCTGACTAAGAATTAGCATAGGTACATAGACATTTGATTGACTTTAAATTAGGGAGTACTTTTATCCTGTGTTTATATTAATGACAATTTCACCCTTCCTTCCGCTTGAATCAATAGATAAATGTATTTTTAATGCAACGTTTTGTATCAAAATTAGGGAAGACACATTTTCAATTCTAGACGACATCAGATTTGAAACTAGTGGCTGATAAAGGAGATTATTTGTCATTTAATTAAATCTGAAATTGGAATGTATATTTTTGACAAACAGAATGCTATTTGTATTTCGACTGCCTGTGGAAGACCAAGTTTGTGTTCTAACAGTTATACCAGAATTTTGGCAATTTTAAAGGGACTCAGGTCAATGTTTGGGTTATCTCTTGAATGTTTTCATCTACTTATTGCATGTTTGTCTAGGAAACTAATGCTTTGTCTTTGATTGAAGGAAGATACACATTTGTAGACTGTCACAAGGCTGAAATCTTGAAACTAAATTACCACTTGTCTTTCAGCATTCAGTTGTTGCTGTCTTCCATTTGCGTGTACCTTCTATGCATTTAACAAATATTCATCATAAAAGTGATATCAAATTCCTGGGCCTGGAAATAAACTTCAAACCACTGAGCTACAACAAACCCCAAGGTTGGAGAAAACCTCAACGGACCTCTCTCACTAAAACGTGCCATCTGTACTGGTACAAGAGCTGTCCATCTTTGACTAGCAACAATGTTAAAATTATTCCCGCATCCTAAGTAACTCAAGTGGAAACTGGCTATTGTCCTTTGGCAACACTTTACATTACATAGACATTGAACTTACTAGCCTGTTACAGTGTAATAGGCCGTTCCACAGGTAGTTGCATTGGTATGAGACGGGCCTATGTAAGGACAGGTGTAGCCGATGATTTTATAATGATGGTACTTTGCTTCACGGCCAGTTTGTAGATTATATTTCAGAGCATTTATTCCACAGACCAAAATGTATTCCATCTGGTTGATAATTATCTTTAAATCAAATTGATTTAATAATTTATGCCAGGCAGATAAGCAAAATACTGAACAATGATTGTACGTTTTTGTATGTTTTTATTTTTTGCTGTTGTGATATTTCTAACCAACATCACAGATTAAGTTTTAAAATAAGAAACACATTTCATTCTTAACTATTCCAAAAAGTATTTTAAATGTCATGAATGTTTGATTATTATGTGCATAAATACAAATGAGAATAAATACATTTAAATTGCGATGCAAAAGCTGTGATTTTAAAACACTGGGGCGTGTACAGTGATTCCTTTATCAATTTTATGGTACAAGATATGTTCTGCAATCTTGCAGTTGTTGTTTTTCAGTTCTTGAGCATATGCTTTAATAAATACATTTTCTACAGTATATAAGGGAAGCCTAAGCAGTGCCTGCTGTATTATTCCAGTATCCTATGTGTGAACTGTCTCTGTGTGGTTAGTATCAACATGATCCTACAGGGAAATAGAGTGGGCGACAGCACATACAGCATACCAATAGAATTCTGAGCCTGGGTCGATTGAAAGTGGATTAGCATAATGAGAATGTTTTTTGGGTGCATATCATTTTCCAACCGATGATACTCTGTGTGTGTGTGTGTGTGTGTTTTATTAATGAGCCCATCTGCAATTATTTGGCATGTAGTACCTGCAGGAAATCTGAACTACTATGATACCAATGGACAAAGGAACACTCTGTAATGACATCAGGTAATTAGCACGAAACAAACGTTTCGTAGAGGGAAGCAACAATGGCATCATTCATTTCAGTCCTTTCAATAGCTTTGGTATCTTAATGTTTGTACGGTCCTGAACTGTCTATGTATATTATACTTTGTTTAATTTAAATTACCCAAAGGTAGCGGCATATACTGTACTTTATAAATGCTCACATAATAGATTATCAACCATAGCTGTACCATGTATAGTCATTGTTCCAGCAATTTGTGTTATACAGCTAATTTGAACAATTACAAATCAAAGCAGTCAGGAATATTAAATGCACACTGACTCACCCATTTTCTTAGGATAATGAGTTCCAGCCAGGGCTTGCTAATCGATCACAGAGACTACAGGGTACTATTAGCTACTCTACACTGGTCGATATAGACTGCATGGTGAAATTCAAATTCCTTCGACACCAAACGACCACTCTTCCATCACCTGACGTCTGGCTTCATGTCCTGCTACAGACGTACACTGTACACCTGCCACCCGGGGACTTTCCAAGGATCTCTTTAACCCTAGAGGCACACATTAGTCTTTTTTCGGGCCTCCAGAAACACAAACATATTTTACCTTTCTAAGGAGCCCTGGCCTGACACTGATGGAAGATTCTGCAGCATGCCAATGAACCATTAGGGAGAAGCCAGGGGAGCTCAAAATGACTTGGCCCAGTTTGAGACAGACTGAGGCAGTTGTGTGGATTTTACTCCATAGGCTGATCGGTAAGGAGCTGCTACTTTAACTTGAGCAGGCACACAGGGACAAGAAGGTAAAGGTTGAATAAAGTACATGAGGTAAGATATTATTCAACTGGGGAAGGTCATAGACTAGATATATTAAGTAGGACACAAATAATAGTAGCCCTTTAGATTGAACCCATCCAAGTTATTATAGGCTTTATGGCCATTCAATAAGTCAGACGAATCAAATCAGATAAAGTGGGCAGGAAAATTAAACGACTGCTATTTATTCCCCCCCGGAGACCACGACGAAACATAATGGTTAGATAATTGACATATGGAAGCAAAATCACTTATAAAAATAGATCAATTGTAAACTGAACTGACTTTTAAGGCTGAGGAATGAAGGGTCACCTGTGTATTGCCCAGGGATACAAAATAATGGATGAACATCACAGAGAGAATTTAGAATGACAGGGTTATTTATGCAATACTTGCAGTAGACATAATCCTGTTTTACATAACTCAGATTATGGTGCCTGCTTTCTGAGAACTCATAATGTGAGAAAGTCCCGTTTCAGCCTAGATACATTTCTGCTACTATCATACTAAAATGTATGGAGTACTCTCTGATTGTAGGTCCACTAATATGTTAATATCCACGACTAATCAGTGATTGTTTAAGGGAAAAAGTTAGCCTGCTGCAATCTTGACCCACTTAATTCAAATGTGATACTATTCTGAACCAAAACTTCTGGTTCAAGCTTCATGCATACTGTAATACTGAACATGGCTGGAGGAAAACGCCTCTGTCATATTTGTCAGTGGATCCCACTCTAGGGTTTCCACTTTGAGTCATAGAAAATGCCCGTCCACCGTTGCAGCGACAGCAGCAAGCACTTGAAGGTTAAACCATACACATGGAGGAGGTATATAAAGCACCCGTGACCCATTTTCCTCTTGCACTTCCCCATTTATCTAGTTCACCCCTAAAACATCATGGAGACGGTGGGTGAAGATATGTACGCGTGTGTGGGGTGAGCTCCTGGACAGACGGAACCATGTGGGCGTATTGCTGCCCAGCGGCAGATGGGTGCACAGCAGGGATGGCAGGGGCAGCGGTGGCCCTCCTCGACAGGTTACGTGCTCCTCATCATGCGCCCTGGCCCCTGAAACCTGGCCTCTGACAACGGTCCCCCAGGCCAAACAAAGAGACAAAACTGTCAACAACAAACACAAACCAACGTCATCCGCTACTAAAACACACTGAGCTGGTATGACAATGTATACAAGGTTGAATTAGCTACGCTGCTAAAAACACATTGAACCTTCATACTAGGTTGAATTAGCTACAACATTTTTTTAAGGCTGTATATGACGTGATCAATTAAATAGTATAGTACACATTGTTGCTAACCATGTCGGTTTGATTCCTTCTGTTAAATGAGATGCTATGACGTCTTGAAAGATCGCAAATGGTGCCAATGTCAGACTGCATTAGAGACAGTGAGTTGGTGCATTCTTACGGACGACAGTATGGCGTCATCTGTTCCGTGTGAAGTCCCAGGAGAAGAAAGTGCTGCTCTGCCCTTGAGCAAAGCACTTAACCTGCACAGCTTGTCCAGCTGTGCCGTCCACTCTGAATACAGGAGGAATTACGGTAACAATGGACTGTAGTTATGTGGTATATTTCACTGAATTCAAGTCAACATAGTCATTCTTGAAACAAAAGTAACCCACATTACTGCCCATATTCAATATCTACTGAATGTTTTAATAACATCCCACCAATATTATGTGTATTTTATGCCAGTATGTGTCTTAAGGTGTACAATACATATACACATTCCATTCCGTACTTTACATATGAGCAAACTCAAGTGACAAATGTTTAGATGGCGCCGATATGGAAATAGTTCATATGTTGGATTGAAGGAGTGAATGTTCTGCAGTATCAAATGGCTAATGTCACAGTGTGTAGTGGCACTGTACAGCATGCAGACAACAACAACAAGGTTGATTTTTAGGTGTCTTAGTCTCCGGTGTACGGGGATGTTTGAACTGCTCACTGCTCCTTCTTCCCTGCCACTGTGAAGGTCAAAGCAAGGACTTGTCTCTCCCCGAGGGGACTGCTGTCTCTCTCTGCTGTCTAGTTCCTCCAGAAGTCTACACTGCCACCTGGGAATGACGACTATGAATACATGCAAGCCCCCGACGACTATGAATACATGCAAGCCCAAAGAAGGACTTCCAGGCTTTTACGAATTAGGGTCCAAGAAGTGCTTTCAGCATATCTAACGCTAGTCCAAGGCAACAATGAGGGAAATAGCATTGAGGTTGTCATGGAGACTGGCTGCAAAGACAGCTCGGGCTGCTTTCACAGCATACATCTGATTTGACTTGTCTGTTAGTGCATAGCAACAGATTTTCCACAGTGCAGACCATCCCCCATTGAAGGTTTGTTCATTTGAATGGCTAATCAAATCGAAATACTTATTTTTTCAATCACTTTATCTACAGCGGTCAATTATCTACACATTCATTTACATTTGATAGCCATTTATGCTGAACACTTCTCCCTCAAGCATTAATAGGTACAGTATTTTCATGCTATTCACTTCTTCAAGTAACATTCAACAGAAAATAAGCAGACAAGAGGAGCCCATTCAAATGAACAGAAGGCCCAGGAGACGAGAAAGACCCCAAACATCATCAGCGACAGCTTCCCAAACCCTCATCCACCTGATCAACGGTACAAGGTTTGTCTCCATTGACAGAACGTCTTTTAATTCAGAAGACAGTGTGCATTCAACACTTTCAAATATTACGCATCAGTACTTCTGTATTGTGTTTCTTCTATATTGCAGAGGCGGCCTTAGCCTATTCGTTCAATGACATATTTCTGCTCTATGAATGGGAGGGCTGAGTGTGCGTCATGTTAAGGCATTAGTATGCAATGAAGTTGCTGGTGTGGTAAGACTTGTTTTGGAGGCACTCTCATGCAGCCAAAGCAATGTCAGGGAGGCACTTATTCATCAAAGGGCAGACAACGCCAGAACGAACGCAAGACCAATTCTCATTGCATTTAAGAAACACAGACCAATTTCACTGTCATCCTTAAACCGATGGACCATTTCTCTCTGCATCGATCCATGCACTTTAATCGCTGTCAAAACGCTGAGTGTTATGGGCTTGCAAAGAAAAGGACAGAGAGGAAAGCAGGGGGGAACTGCAGCTTTCTGAGACAGCAATCTTAGCATGCCCGAAGTGGTGGAGCTCACATATAATACATTGATGAGCCCAATCCCTCTCTCTCTTTCTCTCTCCATCGCCACAGAGCAGAGCACCATGGTCCTTGGCAGGACTGCGTTGCCATGGAAACCATCACATTGCAGCAGGCTAGCTGGAGCGCGCTGGTTGAAAAGGAGAGCAGTACAGGGGGAGATGGGGGAGAGGGAATCGCTGCAGTGATGGGGAGGGAGGAGGGAAGAGGGGGGAAGAGAAGGAGTGGGTGGGTACAGCAGGCGAGATTGGTTCTCCAATGCATTACCCCCACAAATCGCTTCCCTCTCACTCCCCCCAAATTTGCATCGGTTGGGGCGCGCAGGGCCCAATCCTGCTCTGTAGTCTGGACACGTTGTATCTAAACTTCAGACTGCATTCAATTATTCATCTGCTTTGCCAGACGGCACTTTCTGTTCAAGCAACCTGCTGCGCCTATAGCAGATCTATCCCCATTAAACAATACATCAACGCATAGAGATGGACGAGAACATAAGAGTTCGACTAGATTTCTGTTTCACATCCAGGTGCTTCACTTCAGAGCCTCATTGTCCCAGCTGTGACTTGGCCTGGTGACCCTATGGCTAATCCACTGAACAATAATGACCGTGTGCACAATGTGGAGGAAGACACATGCACCAGAATGATAGTGTCCATCTTGGTTTCTTGCTGGAGGACATTCGACTGCTCTCAAGTGGGTCAAATGGAAACGGACAAATAACCAGCAATGAAACGTGTTAGCCTGTGAGACAGCAAAGGTGAGTAGCGGTGTGTGTAGGAGACACCCACAGAACAGGAGTCAATATTCTGCTGTTTACCTGTTGTGTAACCCACTAGCTAGGAGCCAGGTTATCTGCAACACCATACCTGAAGCAGATCCCAAACACACACACATTGCACGTATCTGTGAGAATACATAGACATCTCTCCATACCAGAGTTATAAAATAGCAGCTGTTGTCTTTGAGATACTCTCTGAGCATCAAGAACCAATAAAGAATTCTGATGACCAGAACTTCCATGCAAGTAAAAAAAAAAAATATTATTCATGTACAAAATAATATATATATATATTTTAAAAATTACATAACCTTTTATACGAATAATTGAATTGAACATGTAGCCTATTCAACGTTATTTTGTTCACGGCTCATAGTTCACTCACAAACCGAAACGCAACTTTAAAAAATACAGTAAAAAAAAATACAGTAAAAAAAAAGAAGGAAATGCGACACTACCACAGACTTGCAGCGAGTAAGTGAGGCATACATGCCTGTGTGGTGTAGTGGGAGGAAAGTACAGACATCGAGTTGGATAGCACCAGAGGTGTCTCTGAACTCATTAGAAAACAGGACCATACTCCAGTGCAGAGCAAGAGCAGGCTGAGAGGCAACCGACCGCATCTGTGGCCGGTGACGAGAGAAGAACCACAGCACCATCTGCCTGTGGAGCAAGAGTACTGCAGGACTGCAGCAGAATCAATAGTTAATGGCAACATTGAGGGTAAATTAACTACAACGAACAAAAATATCAACGCAACATGCAAAAATGTCAAAGATTTTACTGAATTACAGTTCATATAAAGAAATCAGTCAATTGAAATTAATTAATTAGGCCTTAATCTATGGATTTCACATGACTGGGAATACAGATATGCACCTTTTATTTTATTTTTATTTTTTATTTCACCTTTATTTAACCAGGTAGGCTAGTTGAGAACAAGTTCTCATTTGCAACTGCGACCTGGCCAAGATAAAGCATAGCAGTGTGAACAGACAACACAGAGTTACATATGGAGTAAACAATTAACAAGTCAATAACAGAGAAAAAAGGGGAGTCTATATACAATGTGTGCAAAAGGCATGAGGAGGTAGGCGAATAATTACAATATTGCAGATTAACACTGGAGTGATAAATGATCAGATGATCATGTACAGGTAGAGATATTGGTGTGCAAAAGAGCAGAAAAGTAAATAAATAAAAACTGTGGGGATGAGGTAGGTGAAAATGGGTGTGCTATTTACCAATAGATTATGTACAGCAGCAGCGATCGGTTGGTCACCTGTTGGTCACAGACACCTTAAAACAAAAGGTAGGGGGTGTGGATCAGAAAACCAGTCAGTATCAGGTGTGCCCACCATTTGCCTCATGCAGCATGATACATCTCCTTTGCATAGAGTTGACCAGGCTGTTAATTGTAGCCTGTGGAATGTTGTCCCACTTTTCCTCAATGGCTGGGCGAAGATGGTGGATATTGGCAGAACCAGAGCATCTCAAACATACCCAATGGGTAACATGTCTGGTTAGTATGCAGGCCATGGAAGAACTGGGACATTTTCAGTTTCCAGGAATTGTGTACGGATCCTTGTGACTTGGGGCTGTGCATTATCATGATGAAACATGAGTTGATGGAGGCGGATGAATGGCACGACAATGGGCCTCAGGATCTCGTCACGGTATCTCTGTGCATTCAGATTGCCATTGATAAAAGGCAATTATGTTAGTTGTCTGTAGCTTATACATGCCCAAACCATAACCCCACCGCCACCATGGGGCACTCTGTTTACAACGTGAAAACCGATCACCCACACACGCTGCCTGCCATCTGCCCGGTACAGTTGAAACCATGATTAATCCGTAAAGAGCACTCTTCTCCAGTGTGAAAGTGGCCATCGAAGGTGAGCATTTGCCCACTGAAGTCAGTTACGACGTTTAACTGCAGTCAGGTCAAGACCCTGGTGAGGATGACGAGCATACAGTTGAGCTTCTCTGAGACGGTTTCTGACAGTTTGTGCAGAAATTCTTCAGTTGTGCAAACCCAGTTTCATCTACAGCAATCAATTATCTACAAATTCATTTACATTTGATAGCCATTTATGCTGAACACTTCTCCCTCAAGCATTAATAGGTACAGTATTTTCATGGTATTCAGTTCTTCAAGTAACATTCAACAGAAAAGAAGCAGGCGATTCCGCGGGTGAAAATGCCGGATGTTGAGGTCCTGGGCTGGGGTGGTTACACGTGGTCTGCGGTTGAGGCTGGTTGGACGTGATGCCAAATTCTCTAAATCAGCTTTGAAAGCAGATTTTGGTAGACATGAACATTCAAGTCCAGCAGTCAGCATGCCAATACTTGAGAAGTCTGTGGCATTGTGTTGTGTGACAAAACTGCACATTTGAGAGGCCTTTTATTGTCCCCAGCACAAGCTGCACCTGTGTAATGATAATGCTGTTTAAGCAGCTTCTTGATATTCCATACTTGTCAGGCGGATGGATTATCTTGGCAAAGGAGAAATGCTCACTAACAGGGATGTAAACAAATTTGGGCACAAAATGAGAAAAATGTGCTTTTTGTGCGTATGGAAAATGTCAGGGATCTTTTATTTCAGCTCATGAAACATGGGACAAACGCTTTACATGTTGCGTTTATATTTTTGTTCAGTGTGAATAAAGGGGCACATGTCTGAAGACTGTTATGTGTTACTGTCTAGGTTTTATTAGACAATAACATTTCCCCCCCAAAAAACAAAATGACAGTACAGTAGCATAATAATTATTTGTTGAAGTGCCTAATTGAATAATACAATTATATCATAGCATAACTTCACAAAACCAGATGACGGTAAAAACAACAGACTCGTCATCGTCATGCTAGTTTTTCTTTATCGTTTTCTTTTTTCCAGAATCTTCAATGTCACCATAGGAACTGTCCATTGGTTCAACTTTTACTTCCACCTCTTGTTTAATTACATTAAAAGACAAATCTACAGTACCCTCTGCCTCACCTCTGTCCTTATCCTTCTTTTTCTTCTTCTTCTTCCTCCTCTTCTCCTCTAAGAGTTCAGCTTCCTGCCAAGGAAGTTCATAGGACTCCTCTGGGCTCATGTGTAGCAGCTCCTGCTTCACCCTGACCACCTCCTCCTCCTCCTCCTCCTCAGTCTTTATAAGTTTGTCTTTCCTCTTCTTTTTCTTCTTGCTCTTCCTCTCCTCCCCCGGGTCCAGTGTGACCCTGAGAGGCGTCTCTGGTGTAGACGGCAGCGGAGTATCCGGTGTATCCTCCATCACTCTGGAGAGGGTTGGGGTCCTGCTTCCGAAAGGCTGGAAGCGCAGGCGGAGCCCCGGGGGCACTGTGGGGGCCGGGGTGGCTGGGATGGCTATGGTGGTCTGGTTGGTGCTGCAGTCGCCGTAGCTCTCACAGATGTTGAGGAGGCCGCTGAAGGTCGGGGCACAGACCACCGAGTCGAGCCTCTGGCGGTGGCTGGTGAGGAGGTGGAGGTCCGCGGCACCAGAGGGCCCACCCAGCACGCTATAGATCTGCCCGGAATTCCCACCACTGCCCCGCGCCTGCTGGGCAGGGGCCTGCATGGTCTGCAGCCCAGACAGAGGCATCTTCAGACTGCTGAAACTGGGAGGGAGGAGAGAGAGATGACAGTCAGACAGTGTGCTAAGAGGCACACCAGATGTAGACAATGTGGGTGTAAAGCAATGGAAGTGGACAGTGACTCACTTCTAATTACAGACACAGAAATGCTGAGGACTTTGTTAGATATTTCCCTGTCTGTTATTAGAAGTGAATCATGCCTCTTCCAAGATAATTCAAATAAATGGAAAGAGGGGTTGCCTACCTGTCCGGGTTGAAACCGCTGGGAGCTTTGATTAGCCATAATTCCGTGTTGTCATCACGGAGCCTTTCGATGAGGGTACTGGCACAGGGTTTGTGGGTAAATGCCACAAAATCAGCTGGACACTGATACCTTGAAGCTGAGGGTTGAGACATAGGTATTGTTATTCGCTAGATAGCTAGCTAAGTGAACATACTCTGTGTGTGTCTGCCATTACAGCATTTCACTTTTGATTCCTAACAGGATTTACTAGATATCTGGCAGTCAGCTTTGATGGGGTTGATTGGAGTGGCTAACATTAGCTAAGTTAGCTAGTTAAGCTAGAAAATAACGTACCCTGCTTTCTCCGTTTTTGCGGAACCTCCTCCGTGTCACTTGAATCATCGCTTGATGAAGATACCTCATTTGGCATGATCTCGGAGTACTGATAAATGACTAAATTTAACTTAGTCTAACTAAAAGCGCATGCCTGCATCAACATGTTTTGTTCCAAAAAAATATATAGTACCTTTGACCTGGATACACTAAATCTAGCTCGGTTCGCGATGATCTGGGCTGCGCATATCGGTACCTTTGTAAATATATCTTATTTTACATAGAGTGTTGATGAATATAAACCATGGTCTGTGTGCAGTCAAAATTCGATTTTTAGACGCAACTGATGCTGTTCACGAAGCGCATACTCGCGAAGGCCCTCCGGAACGAAAACAACAAATCCCAGAATGCACCATTAGCACGGCGTTGTGTAAGTTCCAGCAAAGACAGTCTTCTAGTATGAACACTCACGTGCACAGGGCGGCCGAAATGGAGTAAACACAACTTTTTGTGTGTGTTTAATACAGAGAGTGTATGATATTTGTTAAGATATTGGAGAAGTAACAGACGCGGCGATTATTTCTGAACTATTGAAAGCTAACGTTGCATCTGTTTAATCAGGACCTCAGAAAGCAAGAAAGATATAGAAAGAGCCTATCAAATATGTCCTCCCCCCAGTCATATTCAAGGCGGCAGTGGTGTTGTTACCTTTGCGATTTGCCTAAGATGCCATGGGCTATGATCTGGGACTTTAGCGAGACTGTCTGCCGAGGCTGTGTGAATTATGAAGGTACGGACCGTATTGAATTTCTCATAGAGACGGCAAGGCAGTTGAAAATAACTCATGTTATGCAGGATGACAGGTCCCCGTGTCCCCAACCCACTAAACATGGCCCAGGTGGGAGAGATGGACCTATGGAGGGTGGCAGGCCACTTCCTGAACGCTTTGAAAGGGGAAGAGGGGACTACGGAGCCCCAGCACGGATCCCCAACGGTCTGCACAGAATAGATGACGGGGGCCCACAACAAGAACTCAGTGGACAGAGCCCTAACAACGCCAGAAGACCCATGGGGGGTACCGTTCCGCCCAATTTAATGACACAAGGCCTTGTGGGGGCTCCACACGGGTTGCTAGCAGCTGTGCCTGGTTTAAATGCCAGAGTCGGGGGAGCCCCCCTCACCCTCTCTGCCCCCATGCTGAACGAGATCACCAAGAGGCAGCTGAGCATGGGCATGGGTGTGGCCTCCTTCCTGAGCCCTGAGTTTGAGAAGGAGCTGAGGGAGAAGCAGAGGAACGCAGAGGCTCTGGCCGAGCTGTCAGAGAGTGTACGGAACCGAGCAGACGACTGGGCCGGCCGACCCAAGGCTGTACAAGGGGCCCTGCTCACCCTCTCCGGCTGCACCCCCTTCAACGTGCGCTTCAAGAAGGACCACAGCCTGGTGGGGCGGATCTTTGCCTTCGACGCCAAGCTGGCGCTGGACTTTGAGCTGAAGATCTTTGCGGAGTACCCGTGTGGCTCGGGGAACATGTTCTCCAGCCTGGCGGTGCTGGTCAAGCAGATGTTCCACGACAGCCAGAGAGACTCAGGGAGCAAGATGGTCAACTCGGGCCTAAAGTATGTGGAGTACGAGAAAAGGCATGGCGCGGGGGACTGGCGACTGCTCTCTGAGCTGCTGAGTGATGCGGTAAGGGCCTTTAAGGACACCCCCGGCCCTGACGTTCTCCCCCAGCCCTACCTGGACGCCAGCTGCTCCATGCTGCCCACAGCGCTGTGTCACATGTCCCGCTCGGCACCGCCAGTCCGCGGGCGCCGGAGGAAGGCTTCCCCAGAGCCCCAGGGTGGAGAGGTAGTGACCACAGAGGAGCAGCTCCGGCAGCACTGGCCCATGGGGATGTACCCGGGAATGGCTATCCACCTAGCTGCCTCATCCTTCCCCAGCGTTAGACAGCCACCTCCCCACCAGGAGGGCTCGGCCTCCCATTCCCACAGCAGCGACCCCTCCCCCATCACAGCACTGATGAGCGTGGCTGAGTCACCCAGAGAGGCCCCTAGCAGCAGCAGTAGTGGTGGAGGCCTGGGCCACTCCTCCTTGGCAGTGAGGCAGAGCAGCAGCAGCCCCATGGCGGCCTGCCCTGCGGGGCAGCAGCGGCACCTGGCCTCCAGGAATGGGGAACCTCAGGGAGCCAGCAACTCTGCAGGGGGCACCACAGCAGCTCTCCCCCTGGCTGGGGCCTCGGACCAGGGAGCAGGGGACCCCTCCGGCTCCTCTGGTCCCCCTCTCTGCTGCACCATCTGCCACGAGCGCTTGGAAGACACTCACTTTGTCCAGTGCCCCTCGGTTGCGGCCCATAAGTTCTGCTTCCCTTGCACCAGAGACTTCATCCGGAGCCAGGGGGCCGGCAGCGAGGTGTTCTGCCCCAGTGGAGAGCGGTGTCCCCTGGTGGGCTCCAACGTGCCCTGGGCCTTCATGCAGGGAGAGATCGCTACCATCCTGGCTGGAGATGTCATGGTGAAGAAGGAGCGCGACCCGTAAATCCTCTGGGACAGCTGTAAGATGCAATTTCACTACACCTTGGTTTCCATTGAGTTTGTTGTCTTGGAGTCAGTCTTTAGGCCAAAGTATTCTCTATGTAGCTAGGCCATAGGCTAATTTAATGTTTGTGACATGCTTATAGGTAATACATCCTATGCTTTATGATACAGTATAATATATGATATGTCACTGAATATGGTCAGCCTACCATTTATTAATCTGTTTGTTTGTGTGATGTCTGTCTGTACAGAAGGCTGTTGACGCCTGAGTGGAGCTGGAGCCTGCAGACAGATAACGACAATCTCAACAGGTTCTCCCCACCTCGCAGCCAATCACCACAGCAATCCGCCAGGTTCTCCCCACCTCGCAGCCAATCACCACGGAAATCCACCAGGTTCTCCCCAACTCACAGCCAATCATCATACACATCCACCTGCACGGAGCAGGCCTTACACTACCACTTCACTGTCTGGTTGGTTAGGGGGGTGACGATACCCCATTTACATTACATTTAAGTCATTTAGCAGACGCTCTTATCCAGAGCGACTTACACAGACTTATACAGAGCGACTTACCCCCAGCCCCAGCTCACCTCTAATACCTAATTCACCCCTTTGTCTATCAAACATCAACTTATCTACATTAGTATTGGTCACTAGTATTAGTCACTGAAGTTATAAACCAGTGGACCATGGTTGAGAAGTATGAACTTCATCTAGCCTCTGTTCTAGGTGATTTTAGGGTTGTTTCATTGAACATCCTTCTAACAGATTTCTGAGTGGCAACGTGAAAGAGGGACGACTTCACTACATGTTACAGCAACATACAGACTAGAAGTGTTTTGTTTTGCGCCACATTTGCGCTTTACGTAAAAAAAACTGACTGTCACGGAGCGAATTGTTTGCTCCTTGTTGAAACCTCAGACCAGCAGCAGTTGACGTCAGTCGCGCCATCGATATTGTAAGAGAGCAACGGTGGCTTTCAGTGCTAGACAATACAGTAACATGGCTTTCACAGTGCCCAACAAAGACGCTTTTATCCAGCATGTATGAAATGGGATGGATACCTCTCTATTTTATACTGAATGTTCGAATGCAAGACGATCTTGCTCCGCGGTAATAGATGTGCAATCTATAGTTTTGAGACCAATACAGCTTGTGGTGTGTACCACTGAGTAGCCTAAACACGTGCATCGAAACCAAAGATTCATGCTGAAGTAAATGTACAGTGCCCTATAGATGATCTACGCACCCTTGAACTTTTTTCAAATGTTGCTGCGTTAGGAAGTAGGATTGTGATATAAAATAAAAAATTTAAAAAATAAAAAATTGTGGTTGATCTACAGAAAATAAACCATTAATGTCAAAGTGAAGGGGGGTCTAAAAGAATGTTTACAAATGAAATCACTAAAATATAGTCATTGTCTAAGTATTCACCCTTTTTGTTTAGGCAAGCCTAAATGAGTTCAGAAGCTTGACACAGGCAAAGACTGGGGAGGTTTTCAGGAAGAAACTGAAATGTGATGGAGCTAAGCATGGGCAAAATCCTAGAGGAAACCTGCTTCAGTCTGCTTGTACAGCAGACACTGGGAGAGGAATTCACCTTTTCAGAAAGACAACCCAAGGCCAAATCCACACTGGAGTTGCTTTCCAAGAAGACAGTGAATGTGACCAAGTTGCAGTTTTGACTTAAGTCTGCTTGAAAATCTACGCCAAGACTTGAAAATTGCTGTCTAGACCATGATCCCCAACACCTTGACACCCTGACAGAGCTTGAAGAATCTTCTTTTTTTTCTTTCTACTTTGACATTACGGAGTATTTTGTGTAGATTGTTGATGAAAAATGACAATTTCAATCCCACTTTGTAACGCAACAAAATGTGGAAAATGTTCAAGGGGGTGTAGACTTTTTGTAGGCACTGTACATTTCAAAACTAATCTTATCTTTTATGTGTTAAATGTCTTTATTGTTTCAATATGTGCCAGGGAAATAGTGGGTGAAATGGTTATTGTTAGGATAGTTATAGGTTCTGTTAACTGAAGTTGTAGAGGGTGTAGATTAAACTAATAGTGTGGTGTTTAATTAAAGGAATTTACTATTCATGTAAAGTCAAAAGGTTGTTTTCTATGTGGACTGAGATTCAAGGTTTGTTTCACGTGATCCTCATGAAATAGGATTTATTTTATTTTATTTTAATAAGTTCTATACTATCCCAATTTAATGCTCTGTTTTTACCTATGAACTTAACTCTTTGAATTGTCTAAAATATAATATATACATGTATATCAAAATACTTCCCTGTCAGGTTTTCCTTAACCTTTTTATGTTTTGTCACCAAAATGAATATGAATTTAATGATCAATTTGCAAAGCTGGTGCCCTAGCATGTGCATGTGTTAATATGAAATTAAATGAGGACAATGCATCAAGCCATTGCCAATCACGTGGGCATGAATGTATACTGTACAAACATACGTATTGTACACTAGTAGCTGTATCTGAAAGTGTATTTAGTACAAAATTAGGCCTAGGCCTATTTCTTATCTAAAATAGGATACTGTAATTCAAATGTAGCCCATACAACAAAAAAGGAATTTCCCACAAAAACACTATGTTCATGCAACTTTCCTCAAGTGCCTTTAATGGCATCCTCCGTCTGAAAGCACTTTTTAAAAAATCCCTATAAGTCTATTCACTTTTGCATTTGGCCACTAAATTAGTAAGGATTGTCTTGTGCCATCCTTTCTATTATTCTGGTTATTTATGGTCCTGTCTGCCATGGCCTCCTGTTGAGTTGTTTTTGTAGTTGCTTATCTCAACACAGTTTAAGGGTAAAGCTTGTATTCCAACTCTATATAAACTTTTCGTTTCATATCGTTTCGTTTCATATTTGTTTTGTTCATTGGATGTAAATCTCACATTTTATTTGCTATTTCTCATGAAGCTTCTAGGTAATTGACAAAAAAATTGAAGCGTACATAAATAAATACATAAAAAATACTACCACTGTGTTATACTGTGTTGCAATGAAACGCTCGATGGTCATTGTCTTGCTATGTCCAGTAGATGGCGCACTTTAACCTGTGCAGATCTTGATTTTAGAGATGTGTTGTGAACTAAAAAATGAATAATCTAGGCGGTCGTCTATATTGGAGGGACATGGCACAGTTGCCGATTAATCAATTAGATGACGTCGTATTTGACATCGGCCATAATTTCACTTAGATAAATGTGTTATTTTATCTGATGTTGTAGTCATTTGTTTCTCAATGTATTTTACTGTAGGCATACAGTTATTTAAACACGCTTAAAGGTACAACGCCTAATTGTACAACGCCGCCTACCAAGATATGGTAGAGGGCGAATCATAACTCCCCCCACTAGAAAGCATATTGAAATCTCTGGCTTCCTCTATTAGTGTCAACTCATTAAAGCTATTGTTAGCTAATCGTTGAGGTGTTAATGAACGATCTACTGTCACATTGGCATTAGAAGCGGCCGACCTGCAGGAGGATGTAGGGATCTGTGATGGGGGAATAGACCATTTAAAGGCAAAGGATTAATGAGGAAGTAGTTCTCTGCTCATTACTCAAATGCGTTTCAGCGCGCGCCACATATTCCTCCAAAGCTCTCCATATTGTAGAACCATTTTTTGAACGGGTTATCTATATCTATCGAAATAGCTGGCCTTCGATTCAAGACAATTGAGCTTAGCTATATGTATTTGGCCATGGGAAACAGTTCAATTACATTTTGGGCCATGCCTGAATATAATTACATTTTGGGCCATGCCTGAATATAATTGTTCAAGTCAGTGCTAAAAATGTGTTGCTTATAGATACTTTAATCACGTAGGTATATACTTGGTTAGGAAAGCATTGTTCTATAAAGCTTAATTACTATCATTACAGACAGCCATGTGTTATCCCACTGAATGTGTTAATCGACCTGACAACGTTTTGCAAGTCGTTGGAAGTATTCAGACCATTAGGCCTGATCGAGATCAAGCTTTTGTTATAGTCCTGCTTATATTACTGTGAAATCAAAAAAGATGACTGAATAAACGGATGCTGTTGTTTTGAAACTTTTAAATACTTATGTTGTTTTTCATTCATTCAATTATTTAAAAAAACAAAGTGTCCCGAAGTAAGCCATTTCTACGTATTGCGCTGAACGCGACGTCTCCTTGCTGCGTAATTTCCTTAACGCTTTTCTCAACTAATCCTGTTGACCACCTATGCGCATCATTACAGCTCTATTCATGGTCAATTAAGAAATGCATTGACATTCAGATTTGACTGTCTGCGCTTGACAACGAGATGTGTATTCTGAATCAGGCCAAGGATTGTCTTTACATGACACATTGGATTAGGTCTACATGATTTGTTTTTCATTATTTTGGTTGGCCAATATATTCTTCACTTAATTTACCTTAACATGTACACCTGTAATGCACACGTATAATACACATTTTCGTTAATGTGGCCTTCAATTGGACTAAAACTTTGCAGACCTATAACGAGGCTATGGGAGTTGGGAACCAACGTGTTTCTGAGAAGTCCAAGTTCCCCAGGAACTCATCATCCTCCATAAAGCCGTTAGAGCTCCAGAGAAGTGATTGTCGCGGGAATTAACAGCTCTCCCACCTGTCAGTCACCTCAGGCTCCCTTATCAGACCTCCCATTGATGACCTTAACCCGTGAGATTATACCCCAGTCCACATCAATACCTCATCAATGCCTGCAATAATCCTCCTTCATTTAAAATCTTGACCTATTGAGCTGATATTTTCTTTGGTCGAGTGTATTAAAATGAGAGCCAAATAAAGGTCTTTGATTTCCATTGAGTTACATATTTAATCGTCAGTTTGACTGCGAATTGAAGTCAATCAGAAGACGACTCAGTGTTAAGCAATCCTTTATACATTCATATTCTAATCATTTAAATCCATAAATTACTTACGAGGTTATAATTGTGGTGTAAAATAAATGATGAAAATAGCCTACAATCAGTGTCTGCATCCAGAGACGGTTAAGTAGGAGTTTTTAGACAAGAAATGGAGGATGCATGCTTGCAATTGAGATGGATGTGTCTGTCCCCGGCCAATATACACCCTCACCAGGGGGCAAGAGACGTCTTTTTACGATATTCAAATTGCCTTGGACGATATTCAAATGCCCTTATGGGGCGGGACCTTACCTGAGTTTTTAAGAAGGCACGTCCAACTTTTACTCCACTTGCCCACAGCACATTGACTCACGCACACGGACCGGGGCTTGCACAGGAGCATTCTGCGGACTTCATACGGATCTAGCGTTTCCCAAAGAGCACGTCCGCTTTAGATAAATAACCTGTTAATCTTGATTATGAAACGATGGATGATTGATAAATCGACGAATAAATATTGACATTTCACTGAAGACCCACTCATAGCCCGAGGAAGCATTGTTTAAAAAAAAGTTTTTTAGTTCTTGATTATTTGTATTATAGTCTTCAATCTTAGTCAGTGGAACTCTTTCGTTATCTTGGATTTAAATTGTACTCCTTTTGCTGAAGTCCTGAATTTTGAGCAGAAACTCAAAGCTATTATAAACTCAAACAAGGATTTGCAGTCTTTTATTCTCTCGAATATATTTTCTTACTATAAAAAGTTGTATTTGGGATGTTGAGCTCAGTGAAGATGGAGTCTCATGAACTGCCAGAGTGGAATGCCTTCTACAGCGAAGCCACTGAGGTAAAAATACCTTTTTTTCTATATACGTGTACCATATGGGCTATGTGCGTGTGTGTGGTTGCTGGATATTTGTTTCTTTAAAGTCTATTCTAGAGTTTCTTAGAAGTAAGTTATTGAATCGAAAGCTCAGTATTTTACTAACACATTGGATTGATTTTGATATTATTCACTCCAGAATTGTGGCTGCAACTTCTTATCTTTGATTTAGTATTTGTTAGAATTTTACAATTCAACATATAACACTGATGTGATAGGATTTGGCTCAGTTTGTCCTTGTGCGACCTGTTGAAATTGTATATGTGTGACATTTAGAGGCTTGTTTACATACATCTTATTTTTTAAAATTAATTGCCTAGTCTGTTTATACTAACACTTATGGACTATACCATTTAAATATGCAAATTATGTGAACGATAAAGCATCTCGGAAATTAAATTATCAGTCAATTTGATTAAGGTTGGCTGCCTCCGAGAGTTGAAATAACGATACATTTCCCCCAAGAAATTCGTGATTCAAATAATGGCTAATTAAATCCTGTCTTTAATCAACTTTATATGCTCTCAAATAAATGTTAGGATACTTTGATGATTATGTAGTTTACGGCTGTGTAATCCTTTTTAAACGTGTATTGTAACTGCTAGCGGATGGTCAGATATTTTGGAACGTTTCTTAAAACGTTTGTTTTATTTGCCTTGGTTTTGGAGCACTTAGTAGTGACGAGGGAGAACTACTAAATGAAAGGGAAAGAATCCATGACGCGCATGTTACGCATTTTCAGGTTTAACAATGATATGTGAAATCCATGTCCCTTTCGCTCCAATGGACCATTGATGCTTTCCATTAGTACAGGCTTTTGGACACAACAAAATAAATGACATTATTTATTGTCTAAACCGACTTAGCTATATTTTTAGTTTCTAAATGACTAAATCGACCATTCTCTGTTATGTTTTCAGATGTATTCCTCTCCCACTGCCATGAATTCAATGAGCTCAATGAGCACCATCAACAGCTACATCAACCTGAACCCAGCTGGTTCTCCAGCCACCATGAACATGGGCTATGGCAGCTCTGGGCTCAACAGTCAACTGGCGTCCATGGGCGGAGGGGCCAACCATATGAACCTGTCCCCGGTGACTTCATCCCTCAACCCCAGCTCTCTCTCCCAGCTGGGCTCCCCAGGCCCTTCCCTAGGCTCCCTCTCCCACTACCAGAACATGAGCCAGCCCATGAGCCAGCTGAGCTACCCCTCTCCCACCTCCCTCAACCGGGCCAAGGAGGTGCCCAAGGCCTACCGCCGCTCACTGACCCACGCCAAGCCACCTTACTCCTACATCTCCCTCATCACCATGGCCATCCAGCAGTCCGGCAGCAAGATGCTCACCCTCAACGAGATCTACCAGTGGATCATGGACCTGTTCCCCTACTACCGCGAGAACCAGCAGCGCTGGCAGAACTCCATCCGCCACTCGCTGTCCTTCAACGACTGCTTCGTCAAGGTGGCCCGCTCGCCCGACAAGCCCGGCAAGGGCTCCTACTGGGCCCTGCACCCCAACTCAGGCAACATGTTTGAGAACGGCTGCTACCTGCGCCGCCAGAAGCGCTTCAAGATCGATCAAGAGAAGGCTGCGAAGAAGTCTGGCAAGACCCAGGAGGGAGGCTCGGGGAAAGGGGGCCATGGAGACAACCTGATGGAGGAGCACAGCCCAGCGGGGGGCTCGGAGGGGGCCGACTCGGCTCACTCTGACAACTCCCACCCTGGTTCCTCCTCAGAGGAGCAGCAGCAGAGGGGCATGGTCCAGCTGGACTGCCCCCCACAGCCCCAGTCCCACATCCAGAGCACCCCTGTGGCAATCACCTCCTCAGTGCCCTCCACCACCCCTCTCCTCCACTCCCAGGTCATGGGAGGCAGCCCCCATCTCCTCCCAGGCTCCATGCATAATCTGGACCTGCAGAATGACCCTCTCAAAGCCATGGATCCCCACTACAACTTCAACCACCCCTTCTCCATCACCAACCTCATGTCCAACGAGCAAAAGATGGACCTGAAGACCTACCAGGACCACGTGATGGCCTACAACAGTTACGCCTCCTCCTCTCCGATAGCAGCCAAGCAGATCTACGACAGCGCCGGACCCTCGGTCATGGACTCTGGGGCCTACTACCAAACCCTCTACAGCCGGTCGGTCCTCAATGCCTCCTAACATTGGGGCCTCTGGACCACAGCCAAGTGGTGCTGACAAGGACTTTTAGCAGCCTTGAAATCCCAAAGTGTTAGGTGGCTGCCATTGAAAGTCTAGTCACGAGGGGCCAAAGGGACGAAAGTAACATTTAGCAGAGCTGAATACACAGTTGATCAGGGAAATCCTGCAGATACATGAAGTAGAAGACACAGGTAAAACCCCCAGTGCCATTCATCAGGTCTTTAAACGGACACATTCATAAATTCACACTGAAGTAAATTCACACCCCCCTTTGCCATTTTTTTGTGCCATTTTTAGACTATTTCAAACTGGGTTTTAGTTTGTTCGACAGACATGCAGGACTACTTGGGTTGTACACATTGTAAATAGATGGAGTGGGGGAAAGGCGATGTGCATTTATTTATGAAGGGAAGAAAATTAATATATCTTGTACAGTGCTGTGTAGACGCGTTACAAAACAAATGTGACATGAAACAATGTGAGGGATTGTGGGAGTGAAAAAAGGTTCAGGTTACTGCTTCGGGGCAGTTGTTACTGCATTACAGGGAATTCTTGTTGTGTTTTAGAGCATGATACTTCATTCCTATTCTTAACATGCTGTTTTAATCTCTTCAAATACACATCCGTGAACACAAATGAGCTGCCATGGTTCATTTTTACAAGTGGTGCAAGGATGTTGTTTTTACTGATAAGAGAGCCATTTCTTGTATTCTTTTACCAGGTATCCATTTTAAGGGGGGGGGTGAAGTCTGTTTAAAAAGGGATGAAACTGTGGTAGATCTTAATTTCATCTTCGTTTGTCTGTTTTAAAACATGTTTTTTTTTTTCACCAGAGGACCCTTTTATTATTCATGATGAGAGCCTGCTGTTCCACAGGTCTTTATGGCATAGGATATTTTGGAATGTCTTCACGTTATATTACACAACATACCAAGGGTTAGGATGGATAGGAGCCATGGTATGTCAGTTACTAAGATAGGAGTTGAATGGAAATGCAGTAAGAGGACCATTTACATACAGTACTTTGCACAAGAGTTCCCACCATTTTGCACAGCTGGGGTGGCCCTGATAGTGTATGTTACAACAATGCTATGTAATTACCTTCTTCTTCTTTCTTTTTTTTACTGCAAATGGTCAATTAGAATTAGACCACTGTAAACAATGTCAATGCCACATTGAGCTTTATGTCGCAACCTTCATCCTCAAAAAGTGCCTTTCAAGATGTTCTGGTAATGGAGGACCAATAACTGCATATTCACTGAAGGAACACTTTTTGAAATATAAACCATGAGTTTCAGGTCAGAAATACTGTTTTTTATTTCTTGTATTTTAGTTTTTAAAGACTTGTTATTTAAACTATGTGGCTTTTCAGACTTGGAAAAGTATGTTTATGTATATATTGTGAGGTTGTTGTTCATGGTTTTGAATGTTGTGATTTGAATGATTCATGTTTTTCTTATTAAAAAGCAAAACATTGGGGAGAAACACGATCGTTGTCTGTTGCGTTGAGGTAAATATATACGTGAGATTATCTATAGACTTGATGAAATGGGTGTATGTTATTTTACAAAATCCTTTCAAATAATTTAAAGACGTATTGTGAAAAAAAAACACAAAAAAAACCATCTGATATGTCGTTTACATGTTAATTTGTTTTATTTTATTTACAATTGGATGGCAACACAGAGGCTCTGTGATGTAGGTCTTGCTGCAGGATTGACAGGTGCAGCTGAATTATCGGGTTGTTGAAACAGCTCCGTACGGTACCAAATGACTCTTGTATGTGACTTTTGGGTAGGTTAGACTAAACAGTGTGGAACTCACGCTGGCCCTCTGGCCCCAACATAAACTGGCTTCTAGACACTACTGTATTCTGATGGCCAGTGAATCATCTCAAACCGAGTGTTTCAATCAGGATTGGGTGCCTTCACATTTGAACAAAAAGCATAATTCTAGGTATTAAAAAATCTCTAATTGCAGTTTTGTTTTTGTCTTGCTGTTTTCAGGATATCCTACTTTGACTGTAAATAATCTGAACTCGGTACACTCCCCTCCATATGTATTTGGACAGTGAAGCAAACAGTTTAAATTTGGCTCTATATTCCAGCATTTTAGATATGAGAATGTTTCGTATTAGGCGACAGTACATAATATCAGCTTTTATTTGAGGGTATTTTCATACATATCTATTTTACCGGTTAGAAATGAAAGCACTTTAGTGTACGTTTTAGTATTTGGTCTCATATTCATTGCACGCAATGACTACATCAAGCTTGTGACTCTACAAACTTGTTAGATGCATTTGCAGTTTGTTTTGGTTTTGTTTTGGATTATGTTATGCCCAATTAATAACGTGGGAGTCAATGGGAAGACATTCAAAATACTACTAACCATTTAAGTGAGAAACACAAAAACAACTTCCAGGAAGATAGAAACACTTCCTGTATTCATAATTAATTTTAAAAAACTGTGTTTCAAATGTGAAACGTCAAAATGTCTGGTCCAGTGTAAATTGCGTTGCTTCCGTTCAGATTTTTGATCTTTTTTGATCATTTGGAAATTAGAACTATTAAACATTTGCATAATTGGCATGTGAGTCAAGGGCAACCATGATATCTAAAGCGCCACTGCTTTCTTAACCATTCAGGCTAGAAACACCAAACCAACTTCAGGAAAAACCATGATATTACTCAATTACTGTAAACCTTAACATGTGCATGCATTAGCATACACAATGATTACAGATCACAGCATATTAAAGTTGCAGATAGACTACTTATAATGATACTGAATATAGGTAATGTACTGTAAGGTATAACACCAATCCAACTCGACAGAATAGACTATTCCCTCTTGCAATAAACCTAGACATTTGATTATTATTGAATTTGCATGAGTATTACTATTAGAGTAAACGCCAGGGGCGCAAATTTCACTGAGGAAGGGGGGGACATGTCCTCCCTCACATTATGAAACTGCATTGTTTATCATTGGAATGTGATGCTTTGCTTTAGGACCATGCAGACGCCTCCGGGTGGTTGGGTAGGCTGTTTGGAGTGTTTATGTGACAACAAAAACAGTTGCGTCCCTAGTAAACACTGTAACTATTCAAGTTTTGAAATGAAAACTAATTTGAAAGTGTTCAGGCTACCCTAACTTAGATTCTTACATATACTTCTTTGTGATCTGTAACGCATTGCCAGACACAGATTTAGCAAACACACAAAGTTTCTTCAGAACATTAACTTTTTCTAGTTTGATAAAAAAAAAAATCCTTCAAATGATTTTGTGTGACCAAAAAGAAGACATCTCGGCATCATATTAGACAGGACACATTCTGTGTTGTTCTTGGGGGTATAACTGCATGTTATTCACCTTCTACAAGAAGGAGTCATCCAGGGGGAGGAAACCTTTATATTGAGTTTCAGTAGAGACCAGCATTCCATTGACCGTAGGACAGCCCTCCACAGCCTTCTTGCTCAACACTGCTCTGTGTTTTCGGAGTTGTCACGCAGGGGTGCAAACCCATTCTCTAGTGTGACGTCGCAAGCCTTTGAAGCTGACCGTAGATCGCACACGCACACGCACACACACACACACACACACACACACACACACACACACACACACACACACACACACACACACACACACACACACACACACACTCTCTCTCTCTGGTCTGAATGTTTTCATGGGAAACTATGGCCGTTCGTCATATTTCACACAAAACGGTGCAGTTGGTTCGATAAGATAGGCTAGTATTTAGCTGATATGGCAGCCACAGCTACACAAAGGTGCATTGGGAACAAGGGACAGAGCCCTGCCCAGTTATGACTAACCTGCAACAAAGTGACACCCCCATATATTAGCTGTGATTGGTTTTGCAGTCTGTTGGGAAGCATGATAACCCCATTCAAACACCTCTCAGATAGTTGTATGAGCATAACAGTACTGATGATCAGAATCGGTTCACTTTTGAGAATAGCATAACGAGACAACAATATGAACCACAATTTGATTACTTTTTGCCAATTCAACCCAAGTCACGTCACTAAAGTCAGATGAAAATAGCAAGTCAACTACTTCGACTCAATCCAGTTTTACCCAGAGGGTACCTACCGTCTTGCATAGTATCTTAAAATGTCATTCTCAAGAGAAACTCCACCGTAGTTGCTCTTGTTAAACGTTTCACCTGAGGCACAGGAACAGGTGACAGCAATTGAATGCGCTTGCCAGGGGCACACAGGGGAAAAACATACTTTAACACTTTCGGATGTTCTCTATGTGTCACCATCGTCGTAATGGACGGACCAAGGTGCAGTTTGAGTTGAGTGCCACAACTTTTATTTAAAGTGAAACATTTTTTTTTTTAAACAGACAACAACCGCGATAGCCGGGATGCAATATGCACACACACAAAAACAATGTCCCACAAAACAGATGTGGGGAAAAGGCTACCTAAATATGATCCCCAATTAGGGGCGATTACCAGCTGCCTCTAATTGGGAACCATACAACTCACCACATAGAAATGCAATGGCTAGAACATCCCCCTAGTCACGCTCTGACCTAAACACCATAGAGAACCAAGGGCTCTCTATGGTCAGGGCGTGACAGTATGCTGAGAAAAATAAGTGAATAATGGCTTCCGGCGAGCTGGTTGATTGTTAGGGAATATGGCTGGATATATGACACGGACACTGATAGAAATGATGTATTGTTCATCCAGACCATGTATCTAATGAACTATTATTTGCACCCTCAGTTAAGTTGTTGCTTAATGCACTTTGGATTTCCTGGCTTGTCAGCCATCACTCAATTTGGGATGTTAGAAGCTGTCATAGCAGGCGGTTGATGTTGGATACTTATAACCTGGCTGTGTTTTTCTAGTCGTATGTACAGGTAACTGCCAAAATAAAGGAAACACCCACATAGAGCGTCTTATTCGAGTGTTGGGCCAGAACAGTTTCAATGAAGCTTGTCATAGATTTTACAAGTGTCTGGAACTCTATTGGAGGGATGCGACACCATTCTTCCCAGAGAAATTCCATAAGTTGGTGTTTTGTTGATGATGGTGGAAAGCGCTGTCTCAGGCCCCCCTCCAGAGTGTCCCATAAGTGTTCAATTGGGTTGAGATCTGGTGACTGAGACGGCCATTGGATATGGTTTACATAATTTTCATGCTCAACAAACCATTCAGTGACCACTCGTGTCCTGTGGATGGGGGCATTATCATCCCATTGAGGCATAGCCATGGTTTCCAAAATATTGGCCCAAATAATAGCCTGCCAAACACTTTGATAGATAACCCTAAGCATGATGGGATGTAAATTGCTTAATTAACCTAGGAACTACACTTGTGTGGAAGCTTTCAATATACTTTGTTTCTCCCATTTACTCAAGGGTTTCCATTATTTTGTCTGTTACCCGTGTATGTGACAGGTAAAGCTAGAGAGAAGGGTGGCTCCTGGCTCATCCCTTTAAGATGTACTATGCAAATGAGAGCTGTATCCTGTATCCTGGATGCAACGCTGCATCCTGTTGACATTTCCTAAGCAGGGAAAGAGAAGAAAGAAAAAGCCGAGGCTTACAGTTCAACCCTCAGGCTATTACTCTCGTGTTGGATTGTTGGGAGGAAAACATTTGTGAAATAACGAAAGACTTGTTGTGCAAGTGGGATGACTGCACTTTTGAATGTAGCTGCCCTTTGAAGCATGTACTGAAATATTACACGTTTGAGCCCTGTGAAATAGAACATGGTGATATTGCATGTTTTTACAGTTATAATGGATATAGCCTACATTCATGTAATCTCGTATATAATAATGACATTAGATATGAGACTATGAAAACATGCCTTGTCATATGTTTAATGTAGATAGTGTACATTAGGCATTGTGCTTATATTGGTATACACTCTCAGAAAAAAGGGTACCAAAAGGGTTCTCCGGCTGTCCCCATAGGAGCACCCTTTTTAGTTTCAGGTCAAACCCTTTTTAGGTTCCATGTAAAACCCTCCGTGGAAAGGGTTCTACGTGGAACCAAAAAAAGGGTTCTTCAAAGGGTTCTCATATGGGGACAGCCGAAGAACCCTTTTAGGTTCAAGATAGCACTTTTTTTTCTTAGAGTGTGGTAACGGGACACAGATATAGATATTTTATTTTAGACTGGGCTTGTTGTCACCCACTACTTCATATCCTGCTCCAGCTCTCTCCAGCATGCTGTATGTTGTGCTGTGCAGAGGAGGCCAGTCAGCGAGTGCACACGGGAGAGACAGAGGCAGAGATAATACGCTGGACTTTGCTCTTTGGGTTGTGGATGTTGTTAAAGTGGCTCCTGATAAAGCAGGCTGGGAGAGAACGAGACAGGGAAGGGGACTGATTCTATTTCCCTGTGAGAAAGAAAGAAGGAAAGCTACTGGATTGATCAGGGCCTAAGTTTTGAGTCAACAGATACAGAGAGAAAAGTTCCATGGCCAGCCCGGTACCACACTCATACCTCTGGCCACAGTCATACCTCTGGCTTTAACTCGGCACGTAGGAGCTTCTGTCTGCTCTTATGTATTGGCTGATGTCCAACTACCACATACTGTTGTTATGGCCTGTAATAGTTGCCCTACATCTGATACAGTTTCTGTCGCTCACACGTCCATAAACCCTCATTTGCCTCTTGGTACTAACACTGCGACAGACGAGCTGACACATTTTGACGAGGACATTCAGTCAGAGGGAGGAATGCTTATTTCTTCCTTTCCAAAAACACGGCACTCTCCGAGTCCAAACAAAGCCGTGTCTCGCTGCAGGGTAAGAGAGACAGTGTGCGACAGTGTGGCCGGTGATTTACGAGGCAGTGGACGGTGGCTGTCAGACCTGGCCGTGTTGTCTTAAGGTCTAGCCGGGGCTGACATGCTCTTCCCCTGCTCCCGCCGGGCCAGGGCCGTGGCCGGCCCCCACGTCCACATGGACCCCAGATGGTGGCGGACATTCCAGAGGCGTTCATCACCCACCCTGCTTCCCCTGGGTGAAGCCACCTCCACCACCTCCACCACCTCCACCACCACCACCACAATTAAGATTCTGTCCTCTGGAGGTCCTGGAGAATAAGGACATGAGCAGCCACAACACATGGCCCCTATACATAGCACAACACATGGCCCCTATACATAGCACAACACATGGCCCCTACACATAGCACAATACATGGCCCCTACACATAGCACAACACATGGCCCCTACACATAGCACAACACATGGCCCCTACACATAGCACAACACATGGCCCCTATACATAGCACAACACATGGCCCCTACACATAGTACAACACATGGCCCCTATACATAGCACAACACATGGCCCCTACACATAGCACAACACATGGCCCCTATACATAGCACAACACATGGCCCCTATACATAGCACAACACATGGCCCCTATACATAGCACAACACATGGCCCCTATACATAGCACAATACATGGCCCCTACACATAGCACAACACATGGCCCCTATACATAGCACAACACATGGCCCCTACACATAGTACAACACATGGCCCCTATACATAGCACAATACATGGCCCCTATACATAGCACAACACATGGCCCCTATACATAGCACAACACATGGCCCCTACACATAGCACAACACATGGCCCCTATACATAGCACAACACATGGCTCCTATACATAGCACAACACATGGCCCCTATACATAGCACAACACATGGCTCCTATACATAGCACAACACATGGCCCCTACACATAGCACAACACATGGCCCCTATACATAGCACAACACATGGCCCCTATACATAGCACAACACATGGCCCCTACACATAGCACAACACATGGCCCCTATACATAGCACAACACATGGCCCCTATACATAGCACAACACATGGCCCCTATACATAGCACAACACATGGCCCCTATACATAGCACAACACATGGCCCCTATACATAGCACAACACATGGCCCCTATACATAGCACAACACATGGCCCCTACACATAGTACAATACATGGCCCCTATACATAGCACAACACATGGCCCCTACACATAGCACAACACATGGCCCCTATACACACATGGCCCCTATACATAACACATGGCCCCTATACATAGCACAACACATGGCCCCCTAGCACATATGGTACAACACATGGCCCCTATACATAGCACAACACATGGCCCCTACACATAGCACAACACATGGCCCCTATACATAGCACAATACATGGCCCCTATACATAGCACAACACATGGCCCCTACACATAGTACAATACATGGCCCCTATACATAGCACAACACATGGCCCCTATACATAGCACAACACATGGCTCCTATACATAGCACAACACATGGCCCCTACACATAGTACAACACATGGCCCCTATACATAGCACAACACATGGCCCCTACACATAGCACAACACATGGCCCCTACACATAGCACAACACATGGCCCCTATACATAGCACAACACATGGCCCCTATACATAGCACAACACATGGCCCCTACACATAGCACAACACATGGCCCCTATACATAGCACAATACATGGCCCCTATACATAGCACAACACATGGCCCCTATACATAGCACAACACATGGCCCCTATACATAGCACAATACATGGCCCCTATACATAGTACAATACATGACCCCTATACATAGCACAACACATGGCTCCTATACATAGTACAATACATGGCCCCTATACATAGCACAACACATGGCCCCTATACATAGTACAACACGTGGCCCCTATACATAGCACAACACATGGTTATTTTGAAAAGGGTTTCATCATCCTTACAACAATAATCTGAATGTGCTCAATTGTAGACAAGATAGGATCTAGCTAAGATCTCACAGGCTTTAGACCACGTTTAATGATCTGATGAAATCTAGAGATCCTCTTCCTGTTCTCCAAGCATGTTGCTAGAGAGCACTGGTAGATAAGGGATGTAGGTAGCAACACTTCAGGAACCCAACAAGGACTTCTGGACTTTTGACACACCCAACCTACCCGACGTCTCCAAGCAGTTATTATCAGTACTTATGAGCCGTTTGCATCCCAGGTGTGCGAGTGACATATACGCCCCCGCCCCTTTGCCGTTGCAGCATGTGACCTCATTACTCAGTCCAATCAGATAAGCTTTTCTCTGTCTCGTCCCGTATCTGATACACACTAGTTTCCCCTGACCCACTGACAGATGTAATAAAGGGGTAGTAAGGCTATTATGACCAACTTGGACTTTTGACCAGAGGGTTAAAGGTTGTCACACGGGTGCGAGAACTTGAGCCAGACACTGAAAGTGAGTGGCCTCAGTGTGTATCCAGCTGTACAAATGGGTAATACCAGAGCTCTGTCAGTTGTTTCTGTGTGGTGACGATATTACCCTGGAAATTAGCAATCCTCTGGAATCGACTTATCATCAATAACACTGGCGGTATTCACTCATCCCCATCAGCATCATTACGATCTTTCTTATCATCACTTACTTGGCAAAAGTCTACCTAAAAACACTGACACTTCGTCTACCACCCTCGGTTATTACATCGTAAAAAGCTCACTTCAGGTGACAGTTATGGCTGTATAAGGATGTTAGGCATGTCTACACCTAAAGGCAGAATGATTACTCTAAATTGAGTAAGTCCGTAAAAAGCCTCTCCCTGTGTCTGTACATCTATAAGAGCCTGTGGAGTCCCTGGTTGGAGTCCCTGGTTAGAGTCACTGTTCGCCCACCACCGCTGGGTCCTGGTTGAGTGAGAGGTCACAGTTGGGTGGAAGCAGCCCCTGAAGCCTGGGTCCCCCACCCTATCACGAGCCTGTTACTGGGGGTTTTGTTTTCATGGCCACGCAATCACAGGTCCCCCTCGTTTGCACCAATTAGCAACATCAGGAACCAGCTGGGCCATATTACAGGTGTGCCGCCCACCTCTCGGGTCACCGGTGCGAGGGGCTAAAAACAAGGAGGGTGCGAGAAAGACGGGAGGAAGGGCTGCCAGCAACAATACAGTATGTCCCGAGCATACACAATCATTCACACTCACTCTCATTGGACCTATGTAGACACACTCCTACTTCTTCTGAGTTTCTCTCTCTCTCTCTGATCTCTCTCTCCCTCTCTCTGATCTCTCTCTCTGACCTCTCTCTTCTCTTTCTCTCTCTCTCTCTCTGATCTCTCTCTCTTCTCTTTCTCTCTCTCTCTCTCTCTCTCTCTCTCTCTCTCTGACCTCTCTCTTCTCTTTCTCTCTCTCTCTCTCTCTGACCTCTCTCTTCTCTTTCTCTCTCTCTCTTCTCTCTCTCCCTCTTTCTCTCTCACAAACATGTTGACTCACATTTACCTTACTATTGTACACAATGTCATCCCACCAACACATACGGTATCCCCTTTAACATGGCAGGATACAGCTTTAACAGTAGAGCAGCACTTTATGTTGGATACCACTACTGGTTTGAACACCATGTGTTTGTCACGGATGTGTCCACCACTCATCTCGTGGCCTGTCCCGTCCCGCAAACCTCTCCCCTAGTCTGTTTTCGTGCTGTTGGGCACCAGTAACGCCCGTGGTCGGGAGAGGGGGAGGAAGAGGAGGATGGGAGACGAAAAAAGCAGGGGAGGGAGCTGGGCCGCAAAGGGATGAATGAGGCTCCTGAGTCGATGGCTCTCTCACAAACAGGACTTCACGGAAGCCAGAACGTCTCACGCACCATAGACATACTCAAGGTTTTCACAGCACTGGTGGAACAGGTGTATTCTCACATCAACAACATTGAGTGTCAGCGAGATTTGCTTAGAGCACCTGTTCCACACACCACAATTTCCAAGAGTACTACAGAGTCCTGACTCTATAGCTAGGACACAACGTTCAGTACCATTCTGTTTCTGGAACTGCCATGATTATCTATACTGTGTGTTTTTTTCCTAAAACGGCATTTCTATCAAATTAACTTTGACTAATTCTCACTGAACTGGCTTGATCTAATATGGACATGGACTGGTACAGTGTTCTAAACCTTACAGGGCCTTCCGAGTTAGTGGAAGAGAAGGGTCCTTGGCTCCCAGTCCACCATCCACATTCCCTCAGGCTCTGATATTTGCATTGTGACAGCTACAAAGTGCCTGAAAACATGTGCGCCTTGTCCATCTCAACAGACAATCAATGGAATGTTCTTTTCAAAGTGGAATGTACAACCCCAAAATATCTATCCTCTTCTTTTCTCTCCTTCTCGCCCCCCCGCTTTACTCCTCTCTGTCAAAATAAACAGATTGAGAGCTCTTTTGTATTTTACATGGCCCCTACATGCTTACTTTGACGCAGGCATGTATAAACAAATTAAAAGGTATTTTTCTTGAAAGGTATCTGACATACCTAGTGCTGGTTCTCTCTCTCTGCGTCCTCTCTCTCGCTCTGCGTTCCTGGCAGATAGGGTCCTAACCGCTGCCGGGGGAACTTTCCTGGCTCTGTGGGACCCGGGACAATCAATCCTTTCATAGTGGGCAAAAAATCCGACCCCTGGCTCCATCCTAGCAGTTAGGCCGCAGGGAGAAGGTCTCTAACTCTCACTTTCACTCTCTCAAGCCACCTTGGTTTACAAAGATACCTTTTTACGGGTTTATATTTAGATAAACTTATTTTTCACCGCTGACCATTTTTTAGCTACTGGGGTTGTCGCGGAGTAGGATTCTTTTATTTTTTATAAATCTCTAAATGGTTTGCTCCGTGCAAAGCAATTTGGAAAAGGTTTGGACGCATGAGGTGGCTGGGTGTGATGGTGCCCTGTGTGTTTCCAGTAAATGAGCTGTGTGCCTTATTCAAAGACTTGCGGTTAAACGCCAAATAAAGATTAGCTCAGCAAAGACGCTCGGATTCAGAGGGAATCGAGAGGAGGGATTCAGTATATCTGAGGACAAAGCTAGCCGTGCCACATTCCGACTGGAAGCAGTAAACATAATCATTGATCATCACTACTTCACATCCCGAATGAAAGACATAGGTGAGAAAGGGATTCTTGCTTCCCATATCTTCCCATACAGTAGGCAGGACACACAGACCTATCACGTCAATGATGAGCAATGCTCGATTCACTTAAAGATAAACCACAGAATAAAATTCATTCCATTCCAATATTGCTTATTCAACAAAGGGAAAGGGGAAAGGGAGATTCCTAGTCAGTTGTACAACTGAATGCCTTCAACAGAAATGTATCTAGCTATAATAAGAATAACTATCTTTGCAACATGGTCTCAGAGCATTTCGTATTATTCTGTTACGGTTAAGATTACAGTCATGGTAAGGTTAAGGGATTAGGTTTATTGTTAGGGGAAGGGTTAGCTAAAAGGGTTAACGTTGTGGTTAGGGAAGGGTTAGCTAACATGCTAAGTAGTTGCAAAGTTGTTAAAATGCTAAAGTTGTCCGTGATGAGGTTTGAGCGCTCAACCTTCGCGTTGCTAGACGTTTGCGTTATACAACCACCCATCCAGCTTAACCAACCACCTCCCTTTCTTTTGTTGCCTTAAGCAACCTTCTGTCTTCTGTAACCACACCAAACGTAACACATCCTACTAATTTCAGTGTCCTGGATTTATGTTTACTATGTTACGTCTAGTCTGTGAGACCAGTCTGATCTTTGCTCTACTATCTTTTTCGGTAGCTGTCATTCTCAACAATACAAATGACATCTCAAACATCTGATCAAAGCTTTGAATCAAAGAGTTTGACATTGAAAAACAAATGTCAAATACCAAAAAGCAGTCCTGGGGCCAGTTTTGAGGCGAATGAGAATCTCTCTGTAGACAGTAAAGGAGGTCGAAGGCCTGGGGCAGCTAGCTGGAGGCCTGGGTGCAGGCTGCAGGGAGGGGTGGGTGATCCTGTTCTCAGGAGCTGTCTTGCATCCTGGTGTCACGTAAGACTTTTTTTCTTCCAGGAACATGCGAGGATATTTAACTGTGCTAACAATGTGTACTCATTCATGACTCACCCTCACTTATCCCTCACACAACCCACTGGCTTCTCTCTCTCTCTCTCTCTCTCTCTCTCTCTCTCTCTCTCTCTCTCTCTCTCTCTCTCTCTCTCTCTCTCTCTCTCTCTCTCTCTCTCTCTCTCTCTCTCTCTCTCTCTCTCTCTCTCTCTCTCTCTCTCTCTCTCTCTACCACAGTAATGCGTGCCGTTAGAAAGGCCTCTTTGTGTACTGGCCTTCTTTCAAACTCGCCATTATGTCTTATGGAGGTGTGCCCATGGCGTAGCATAATCACACTGTCCAAACCCCAGATAATTTTTTGATGTTACATGCATGAATCAGGTGATGCTGTTGTCCCTCTTGTATCTCTCTGGCTTTACTCTGTCAATACGGGGGCCATTCTGATTGCTGTTTTGAGGCTGGCTGGTGTTATTTGTTTCCCCTGTGTAGAGACTGTATTATGACCTGTCCTTCAATGTTGCACTTGTTCTTCCTGAAACGGCATTGGCCAATTGGTGGTGTCCACGTGTAAAACAATAAATAACAAAAATAGTTCTGGATTTTCTATGGATTTTTCCACACAAAGATTCAGGAGGTTTTATACTCACTGAGAATTATCTTCTGGTAATAGGTGAAGAGGAGAGTATTATTCTGAATGGACTATGAGTGGCCACATAAGATTCAGGCCACTCTATCAGAAGAGGGCAGTAGTCAGGGACAAAAATGGTGGTTTTGCACATGGCTGCCGAAATCCTTCATGTCCGGCAGGGCAGGGCACACAGACTGGTTCTGTTCAGCATTTCTTTCAGGGGTCTTTTAATTCCACAGGCAGCCGGAGGAGACGGAATTAGTGATACGGTGGGTGATTTTTCACTGCTAAAGGTCCAGGGCTCCAAACCAAATAAATAACGCAGATTCATTTACAGTTTTTTTTCTCTCTGGTTCGCACTGAAAAAAACGTGGAAAAAAAACCTTCCCCACATTCGACATAAATAGAAGAATAAATAGGAAAGAGTGGCATAGAGTGGAATAGAGTGGCATAGAGTGGAATGGAGTGGCATAGAGTGGAATAGAGTGGCATAGAGTGGCATAGAGTGGAATATAGTGGCATAGAGTGGCAATTTAAAGGTTATGGTTGAACTTCCACAGGTCAGACAAGTTCTCAGACTTTACCCAGCGCAAACACCTCAATTGACCCAATGCAACGTTTCTTTAAATCTTTTTGTTGTTGTATTGTTAAAGAAGGAAATCACCATTTATTTGAAGGTAATAAATGGAGGGTACTGAATTTTACATCTCTCGCAAATGACAAATACCAGCTGGATGGCCTTTGGACACAGGCTTCACAAGTCTATCAATGGGAGAATTATGAGTCAATGCTTTCCAGTCCATTTAAATAGGAGAAATAACATGTGTATCATCACAGTTATACTTCAGGTACCTGGGAAGCAGACCGGCACAGAAACAGCCGCTGGAAGGTACAGTTGGTGCAGCGACGTCCTTAGACAGTTTCCTTCAAAACATCCGCTTCATGAATCAGATGTCTTATTTCCAGAGTATCCCCCCCCCCCACCTCCAACCCACCCCTACTGTCTTGACCTCCTCCCTCTTCCCTCCACCCCTCTCTCTCTCTCTCTCTCTCTCTCTCTCTCTCTCTCTCTCTCTCTCTCTCTCTCTCTCTCTCTCTCTCTCTCTCTCACTCTGGAATAAATACCCTGGTATGTTTCCCTACTCAAACCCGGGGAGAGAGACACCAACACTAAGTTCTTTGTACGCTATACATACGCAATGAAACTATAATTACATCTCCTTTAATTGCATCTTATATTGCTTTATATGGGGAGGGGGGCAGGAGTGATGTACTGTGGACATTGATACGGCCACACTTAGTGCTATAGATACACAGTTGCTCTTAAATACAAGTAAAACTAAATGCATGCTCTTCAACCGATCGCTACCTGCACCTACCCGCCTGTCCAACATCACTACTCTGGACGGCTCTGACTTAGAATACGTGGACAACTACAAATACTTAGGTGTCTGGTTAGACTGTAAACTCTCCTTCCAGACCCATATCAAACATCTCCAATCCAAAGTTAAATCTAGAATTGGCTTCCTATTTCGCAACAAAGCATCCTTCACTCATGCTGCCAAACATACCCTTGTAAAACTGACCATCCTACCAATCCTCGACTTTGGCAATGTCATTTACAAAATAGCCTCCAATACCCTACTCAACAAATTGGATGCAGTCTATCACAGTGCAATCCGTTTTGTCACCAAAGCCCCATATACTACCCACCATTGCGACCTGTACGCTCTCGTTGGCTGGCCCTCGCTTCATACTCGTCGCCAAACCCACTGGCTCCATGTCATCTACAAGACCCTGCTAGGTAAAGTCCCCCCTTATCTCAGCTCGCTGGTCACCATAGCATCTCCCACCTGTAGCACACGCTCCAGCAGGTATATCGCTCTAGTCACCCCCAAAACCAATTCTTTCTTTGGCCGCCTCTCCTTCCAGCTCTCTGCTGCCAATGACTGGAACGAACTACAAAAATCTCTGAAACTGGAAACACTTATCTCCCTCACTAGCTTTAAGCACCAACTGTCAGAGCATCTTACAGATTACTGCACCTGTACATAGCCCACCTATAATTTAGCCCAAACAACTACCTCTTTCCCAACTGTATTTAATTAATTAATTTATTTAGCTCCTTTGCACCCCATTATTTGTATTTCTACTTTGCACATTCTTCCATTGCAAAACTACCATTCCAGTGTTTTACTTGCTATATTGTATTTACTTTGCCACCATGGCCTTTTTTGCCTTTACCTCCCTTCTCACCTAATTTTCTCACATTGTATATAGACTTGTTTATACTGTATTATTGACTGTATGTTTGTTTTACTCCATGTGTAACTCTGTGTCGTTTTATCTGTCGAACTGCTTTGCTTTATCTTGGCCAGGTCGCAATTGTAAATGAGAACTTGTTCTCAACTTGCCAACCTGGTTAAATAAAGGTGAAATCATTTTTTTTTTAAATAACAGTAGGTGCCTTTACAGGGCTGTGATCGGACCATTGCGATGACAGCCGACTATCAAGTTCTTTGATATATCGTCATAAATACAAGCATCAGACTCAAAGTCATTACTCGGTTTTGCCACGAAATAGTCCAATATCTCATTAGAGTTGAATAAACACTTGGTAACATTGTTGGTAAGCATGACTTACTGTTATGTAACTTGGCTTTGAAGTAATAGATTTGGTTCAATCCTAATACTCCCCCAACCGGTGCAGGATGATTGGTAATGTGTCTGTCTACAATAATACTAATGAGAATTGTGTTTTTCCCTCTCTCTCTCTCTCTCTCTCTCTCTCTCTCTCTCTCTCTCTCTCTCTCTCTCACACCCCATGTTGTGTCTCACTTCTTCAACTACTTCTTCAACACACGTTTTTGTCTTTCCTCTTCACCTCTGCCTCAATCTCTCTCAGACTTTCTCTCTATCTCCCTTTCCCTCTCTCAATTTTTGTCAATTTCAATGGGCTTTATTGGCATATGTTAGCATTGCCAAAGCAAGTGAAGTAGATAATATACAAAAGTGAAATAAACAATAAAAATGAACAGTAAACATTACACTCACATAAGTTCCAAAATAATTAAGACATTACAAATGTCATATTATGTATACATACGGTGTTGTAACAATGTACAAATGGTTAAAGTACAAAAGGGAAAATAAATAAACATAAATATGGGTTGTATTTACAATGGTGTTTGTCTCTCTTTCTCTCTCTCTCTCTCTCTCTCTCTCTCTCTCTCTCTCTCTCTCTCTCTCTCTCTCTCTCTCTCTCTCTCTCTATTGTTGCGGGTACATTCAGGCGTCCCTGCGATAGAGCACTCGGCCTGTGGTTAATGGATAACTCACCGGGCCAGGGCAGCCACGATGAAACGTTGACATTTCCCTCCGATTATTCATCCTCCTTTGTTCTGCAGGCTGGAGTGTTTGCTCACGGCCCGGGCTCTGGGCGGAGGCAGGGGGGACCTATCTGAGGCACTCCCCGCTGTTTGCTCGTCCTGTTTGCTCAATATGGTGGGTGGGCAGCAGGGCCATGGGGCTGGGGATGGGGCGACCACTGGTTGGGGAGACAGCCCGAGACAGTGTGCGAACAGATCCCCAGGGATAAACGGAAAGAAACAGCAGTGGGTTAACTAATCATTTCCACAATGACAGAGATTGTCAGGCACAAGTGGATAGATTATTGAATGGATATAGACAGTGCTTGACAACATCTGATACTGGAATAGTCATAGGGATAGTAATAGAATAGTACACATTTAATCAGCAATATAATGTCAGCTGGACATTTGTATCTACGATAATCATTTTATCATTTAGGGATGTACATCAACATTTTATGTAACTCTACAGTAAACAATGTGCAAACGTACAAAATATGCACTAAGTGACCGTTCATACAATATTGGCATGTGATTCACATTGAGGCACATTTTAATTCTATATTTCAATGAGCGCACATTTTCTCTTTGGCCTAGATAAGATCTTTATGACTCTTTTCGAGGCGCTGCATGTAAAACAAGCCAACAAGCCAAAAATACCCATCTGCCATAAGGAGAAGCTTCCTCTCACTCCCTCAATACAGTATGTGAAGCCAGGTGTTCTCAGACACCTTTCCAAGACATAAAACGTCTCTATAATAGTTTGTAGTCGGTTGGCTGCTAAGAGAGGAATTAGCCTCTGGTCTGAGTGAGCCTAGCCCTCCCTTGTGTTATCCCCTCAGTGAGGGGTGGGTCCATAGCTCCAGATAGCCTGTGGGAGACTCTGCAGGTAAATGAACCACCAGGGTGAGGGATAGGGGGGACTAGCTCAGGTAGATCGCTCACATCCAGAGCCAGGGCCAAAACAATGCCTGGCTTCTCAGAGTGAGAGGAGAGTGGATGATCGGGTTGACTGGTATTGTGTCCACTATTTGCTCATTTATTCACCTGGCTCTATCTGTGAATGGATGGCTGGGATGAGGGTTTCAGCCCACTCACGATGCCTGGCTCAGGGATTAGACAGCAGCAGGGCCAGGATGCATAGGGTTAGGAGATGGAAAGGTTAATTGAAGGATATGAATAATATTGAATATATGGAATTCATTGAATATACTATCAATGGCACCAGTCTTCATATTCTGTGTGGGGTGTTATGTTACAGTTCAGTGATAAGATGTTCTCCAAATCGGTTTTAGATGCTTCCCTGTACCATTTTAAGATGTATCCATTCACAATGGATTTGCCCATTTAATAGCATCAGTTACACTTGACAACATTGAGATTGAACCTACAAGTTTCAACAGATCTACACCCTCAGGAAAAAAGTGCTATCTAGAACCTAAAATGGTTCTCCAGCTGTCCCCATAGGAGACCACTTTGAAGAACCCTATTGGGTTCCATGTAAACCCCTTTCTATAGAGGGTTCTACATGGAATTCAAAAGAGTTCTACTTGGAACCAAAAAGGGTTCTCCTATGGGGACTGCCGAAGAACCCGTTTGGAACACTTTTTCTAAGAGTGTAGTGTAAATTCAACAGTCAGTTGCTGTTCCTGTTATCACCTGATGATGGAAGTTTCCCCCCTGCTGAGACCACCAGCTCATCCATGTGTTTGAGAGAGGGCTGTTTGTGTACACCTGGTTCTGAGAGAGGCTGGGGAGGGACCCTTGGGGAGGGGAACACTGTGGCTTTTACAACTGAGTCAACACACTGCTAATTGCTTTTAACGGGATCAGCGAGAAGCCTCTGTGTGAACCTGCCCCGGTCCAGCCCTTGTTTGGTCGTGAGGGCATCGGGGGATTGTCTTCTCGTGCAGGAGTTCTCAAACTGGGGTCTGCAGACCCCTGGGGGTCCGTGGAGGTACTGCAGGTCAGATCTCCCCCGACCCCAAATGAGTTGTCCTAAAAAAAATAATGTTTTGCTTGCAACAACAGATGAAACAAATTTGGCCTAGAGGTCTGTTAAACAGTTTTACAGGTTGCATTACAATACAATGTAATCTTATTAAACGACAATACAGGCTACCCTTAGACGCACAACTGGGCCTGGGAGGCTCACAGGGATCCACAGTACTCTAACAAGGATCCAATTTTCAACTCAATACTTCTTTTATTCCTTAACATTTTGTTTTGTACTGTAATTTAAGCTTTAAAACTGCAAAAGTGTGTCTCTGCCCAATGGCAATTGCAGGAAATTACCTTGAAAACGTTTTAAATGTTATCTCCGATGCGAAGAGGAGTGGCTTTAAACTTGGTTAGTCCAATCATGCGCTGCAGCAGTTATAGTAAAACACCTTGTATGCTAATTTAATGCACTCTAAAGTCAAAAGTTTGGAAACCCCTGTTCTAGTGGGTCACCCAGGACAGGAAAGGTACACACACACACGCGCACTTGCACGCGCACGCACACACACACGCACGCACACACACGCGTACTTGAACGCACACACACGCGCACTTGCACGCGCACTTGCACGCTCATGCACACACACACACACATGCACTTGTATGCACACACAAACATACACACGCACACACATACACACAGATACTGTGCCAATCTGACATGTGAAGGCTGTCAAGATTTGTGAAGGGTGCTGTGTCACGAGACAATACCTCAGCAGGAACCATCATGGAGAAACAATGTGCATTGTGGGAAGGATGCCTCTAAAGGTGAAGTAAATCCATTGTGACCTCAACCGCGTGACCCCCCGATCTCTACATCTGGGTTACCCCAGTTTTTTTGCTGTATATATGGGAGTTTTCAATATATTTTGAACGTTTTCAGACAGCGAGATTAATCATGATAAAAAAAGAATGCGTGCACTAAAATGACAAAAAGTTCACTCGAGTTAACTAATTAACTGTGACAGCCGTAGTTCGTACCAAAACTCAATTTTAAAGGCTGTGTTCCACATAGCACCCTATTCCCTATATAGTGCACCAAATAGGGAATAGGGGGCCATTTTGGGACGGACACCGGATGCCTATGATGGAGGAAGTAGGACAAAGATACGAGATGAGTAAAGAAGAAAGTGTGACCCCCAAAAGGGGAAGACATTATTCATTCAGACTATTTCCCCTCTTCTGTATTGGAAAAGTATTGTGAGGAGTACTCAGGAGGGTCTGACAGCTCTCTGGCCATATAGAATGTGCTCCTCATTGCATTTGAACCCAGTTGACGGTTGTGAGACTGTTTCGACCGGTGAGTGTGATTTAACCACGTCATCTATAAACAGTAAACGGTAGTGAGAGTTGGAGGTTACACTAGACCAAGATGTTTGCCAAGAAAATAATAGCAGACAATGAAGACATGATGATTACCATTACCATTAATGATAGCGGGTCCAATCGGAGAGTCCGCACAGACCGTTGAAAGTGTAATTGGTGGGGGTTTTATCAGTATGATTTCCATGTTATGTCCCCTTGTTATGGTGCCTTAATTAGAATACACATGAAAGCAATCCATTAAGTGTTTGGTCTCCAATAATGTCAACTTGTGAGATCCAAAACTGAAGCTGGTAGAAGCAGGTATTGTAGCATAAATGAAACACCCTTTAACCTTTTACTGCAGTGGGCTAAATCAGAGGTACACTGAGGTATTCCTGGTAGTCTTGAACGAACAAATCTACTTTGAGACAAAAGTATTCACCTCACACACATGGTTATGGGCTTAAAAGAAAGAAGACACCTGTACCATGTCAGATATAGAGACGAAATGTATTACATTTTGAGTTTGCATCGTAATATTAAACTTTATTTACATCACATGTAACAACACTGTTTGACATAGAAAAAATGGATTTAAAAAATGTAATAAAAAAAGTGTATTAAATATGAAATTATGAAAAATATTAATAGCATTCCACCCATGAGGCCACAAGGTCATTTGACAGCAGGAAAGGGCTACGATCCATGAACTCTGTTCTGTAGATTGTGTTAAACCTATGGCTCCATATTCAGACACAATTATTAATTGTACTGTAAATGACATGAGGAACTTGAAACAAAATACATCATTCAGTCATACAGCTCACTACTGATCCACGGCCAGTTCATTTTCCTAGGCCGAATCAAAAACCGCAATGTAGTGGTTATGTCCTGGCACTGGACAAAGTTCTGTAACAAAAGTTACAGGCAGTATGGTGTCAGGACAAAATCCTCTCCCTCAACGTCAACAAGGCAAAGGAGCTGATTGTGGTTATCCTTCCTGTTTGGCCCTGTCCGGGGGTGTCCTCGGATGGGGCCACAGTGTCTCCTGACCCCTCCTGTCTCAGCCTCCAGTATTAATGCTGCAGTAGTTTTTGTGTCGGGGGGCTAGGGTCAGTTTGTTATATCTGGAGTCCTTCTCCTGTCCTATCCGGTGTCCTGTGTGAATTTAAGTGTGCTCTCTCTAATTCTCTCTTTCTCTTTTTCTTTCTCTCTCTCGGAGGACCTGAGCCCTAGGACCATGCCTCAGGACTACCTGACATGATGACTCCTTGCTGTCCCCAGTCCACCTGGCCGTGCTGCTGCTCCAGTTTCAACTGTTCTGCCTGTGATTATTATTATTTGACTATGCTGGTCATTTATGAACATTTGAACATCTTGGCCATGTTCTGTTATAATCTCCACCCGGCACAGCCAGAAGAGGACTGGCCACCCCACATAGCCTGGTTCCTCTCTAGGTTTCTTCCTAGGTTTTGGCCTTTCTAGGGAGTTTTTCCGAGCCACCGTGCTTCTACACCTGTATTGCTTGCTGTTTGGGGTTTTAGGCTGGGTTTCTGTACAGCACTTTGAGATATCAGCTGATGTACGAAGGGCTATATAAATACATTTGATTTGATTTGATTGTGGACTACAGGAAGCGGAGGGCCGAGCACTCTCCCATTCACACCGACAGGGCTGTAGGGGAGCAGGTCGAGAGCTTTAAGTTCCTCTGTGTCCACACAACTAAAGATCTATCATAGTCCAAACACACCAACACACTATATAAGAGGCCACAACAACACCTCTTTCCCCTCAGGAGGCTGAAAAGACTTGTCATGGGCCCTCAGATCCTAAAAAAGTTATATAGCTGCACCATTGAGAGCATCTTGACTGGCTGCATCACTGCTTGGTATGGCATCTGCTTGGCATCTAACCTCAAGACGCAACAGAAGATAGTGCGTAAGGCCCAGTACATCACTGGGGTCGAACTCCCTGCCATCCAAGACTTCTATACCAGGCTGTGTCAGCGGAAGGCCCTAAAAATGGTAAAAGACTCCAGCAGTCCTCTCTGCTACCGCATGGCAAGCAGCACCGATGCACCAAGTCTGGAACCAACAGGACCTTAAACAGCTTCTACCCCCAAGCCATATGACTGCTAAATAGCGACTCATCGTGTATCTATTATGACTTTTATTATTACGGGTTTTACTTTTCTGTTATTTCTCTATTTTCTATCGCTCTGTGTTGTTGGGAAGGGACCAAAAGTAAGCATTTCACTGTTAGTCCACACCTGTTTTTTATGAAGCATTTGACAAATACAATACAATTTGATTTGATTATATAATGTAATAACTTGACGGTTAAAGGGGCAATCAGCAGTTGAAATAATAACAAATAATAACAAAGCGAACTGCCACCCTTTTTTTGGTAAAAAAAAACTCAGTAAACTCGTAAACTACAACGGTAGTGATCGATCAGGGCCCGGTCAGGGTGCGGAAGTCCAATGCGAACTCCTCGTCCCCCTGCCTCAGGTGCACAAGACGTTCATCCTTGAATTGGTAGAATTGGTAGGAATAGAAACCAGGTGTGTAGAAAATAAAGACAAAACAAAATGAAAAGTGGATCGGCGATAGCTAGAAAGCCGGTGACGTCGACCGCCGAACGCCACCCGAAAACAAAGAGAGGGACCGACTTCGGCGGAAGTCGTGACAGCCCGGCACCCCACAGGGAGTTGCTAGAGCACGATGAGACAAGGAAATCCTGGACGGCCGAACCCTTCCCTAACCCGGATGACGCCGGGCAAATTGTGCACTGCCTCATGAGTCTCCCAAAGTAACTTTAGTTAAGTAAACAATATTTTTCTTAACTGTAGCTTTAGTGTAGATTAACCTTTTTTTGGAAAACCATTTTGTCAGAGTAGCTTCCCCAACACTGCCCACACATACAAACACACGCGTGTGACAAAATAACACACACACATACATTTTATTTCAAAATAAAGGTATAATGTATAATGGAAACATGTATTTTTGTTGTCACCATATCCAACCCTATGACACCGCAAACACAGAACAGGCTTTGAGCAGAACAGGATCAGCATTGCCCTTGTAGCAGTTTCGGGGCAAAGTGCCTTACTCATGGTCACCAAGGCAGTGGGAAATAACACCTGAAAAGTGATGTAGGTGTGGTTAAACTTGTCTGAGACCGAAAGATTTGTGTAAGCTCCCTGAGCTCATGTCTATGCTTAAGCTTAGCTTGGCCTGCAGGAACTGACAGAATAAAGGGACCACTTGAGTAAATGAGTCATCTGATGGCTCTCTTATGGTGTGGGGTACATTTTCCTGGCATGGTTTAGGTCCACTCAACCACATTTATTGGGAAGGTAAACACCAATAAATGCACAGCCATTCATAGGGATCACCTTCAACCTATGGTGAAGCATTTCTATCCTGATAGGAGTGGTTTCTTCCAAGATGACAATGCCCACATCCACAGGGCACAAGTGGTCATTGAATGGTTTGATGAGCATAAAAACGATGTAAGCCACATGCCATGGCCGTCTCAGTCACCAGAGCTCAACCTAATTGAACACTTATGGGAGATCCTGAAGCGGAGCCTGAGACAGCGTTTTCCACCACCGTCAACCAAACACCAAATTATGGAATTTCTCATTTAAGATTGGTGTCGCATCCCTCCAATAGAGTTCCAGACACTTGTAGAATCTATACGAAAGCGCATTGAAGCTGTTCTGGCTGCTCGTGGTAGCCAAACACCCTTTTACGACACTTTATGTTGGTGTTTCCTTTATTTTGGTGTCGGGGGCTAGGGTCAGTAGGTTAGAAACCAGTTTGTCCCATTGGTGGTGTGACCTGGATAGGTATCTGCGAGGAGGTGAAATGGGTGGTGGAGTGTCCCATAGGTGGTTCTATAAGCCATGCTTGTGTGTTTAGATTTTTTTTTTGATACCTAAAGTGGTTCAAGTGGCAGGACAGTAACTGAACAATCTGTCTGGTGTGAGCCAGACAGTTGCTGGTGTTCAAACCGTATTACCTTGCTGAACTATGGGGCGGCATGTAGCCTAGAGGGTAGAGGGGCTGGCCAACAACCGGATAATTGCTGGTATATAATCCTAGATGCCATCTCCTGCCATTGTGCCCTTGAGCAAGGCACAACCACATAAGTCTTCAGGTCTCACACAAGGTTACTGAACATGCAAGTTTGGTTCCCCAAACTACCAAACCACCTCTGTTACACTTTTAGACCCATCTGGGCAAAGACTGGATTCCAACCCAGGTTTCTAGATCTACCACAAGGTTTCATGCAAGGTTACTCGTCATGTAGCCTACCGTAGCAGGTATAGCGAGACGCCATAGCAGAGTTCCCACTTCTGCTTTTCAGGGGAAACGGAAGTCAGGTTGAAAATACTGTATCCCTGAAAACGGGATGTTAGCGTTTTTTGGCGACTCCACATAGAATACTCCTCACGATACACTCCCTGTTGTGTGCATGGTGTGTCAGGGGTCAGGTACTGCAAAAATACAAGTTCCAGTTGAACCAAAATCAGGACTGTGAAAGATCTGCATTTAAAGGATTGAGCCGACATCTGCAGCTGTTTACTTTGAATGCGATCTTCTCAACAGGTGTAACATTGCCTTTAAATGCTACATAGCCTAAAAGGGGGCCATCGGACTGAATCCTTGATGATGTTTTCTATTGCTTGTGAGTGTCTCTATGTATGAGCATTCCTGTATGATGTGCATGGCTTTTTTTGTGTTACAATTGGCTGTGGGTGGTGGCATGTGCATCAAATTGAAGGAAGTAGTAGATAAAAACATTCATTTTGGTATGTTATTACACAATCGGTTGAAATGATTACATTATTCATCCAAAACGTTGTTACTTACCGGTTAATGTAATAACTACCAGTTAATGTAATAACATATAACATTTTATTACATTAACTGGTAGGTTATTACACTAACCGTTGTTACCTAGACCAGCACTCTGAAACACCTTTCTCTTTTCGTACACACATTTCTCTTCCTGCAAAGCTTTTGTGCTACTGCATGTGAATCTCTTACACAGTGTGTGAGAGAGGAAATGTTTCAGCAGACCCATTCATTCTGTAAATTCTCTATTTTCTTTATAGCCCTTTTCCAACTCCCTCTTCAGGCTGCTGGAAAGTCCTTTCCTCTCCACTATTGACGGTGCCTGTGAAAGCAGTGATGGTCTGGAATGTTTGCAGTTGATTGTTGAGCGCTAGGTTCGTCACCTGTCTGATGGATGTGTTCTTTTGACAGCGGAAAACTCTTCAATGAACACAAGGTGACAATTCCCTCCGAAACCTGGCCGAGAGAACTAAGAGTGAGAGTTTGGACGAGGACACATTCGGTTGGCATGGTGACATGGTGGAGGGTGAAGGATGGGGATTCCAAGCGTTCCTCCCAATTTGTCACGCACCTTATTGACAGGCCAACGTTTGGAAATACTGGGTTTCTCCCGTTCTCCGTTGACGGTAGGGGCCAAGGCACTTGCCATTTTCTTATGGACTTTAATCACATTACCAAAATAAATGAAAGAGTTCAAAGCCTAACATTTAACAGTACTGGCAATATTTTCACTTCTAAATAGAAGACTGAAATCACAAAGGAAGCACATCATTTAAGTAGCCTATCGAAGTAACTGCAATCTGCTTGGAGAGTTTAACAAAATACTAATCAACACGGTTTGTTGTGTATCAAAATGGATGAGTCAAACATTTCAATCTGTTTTTTAAAATGTTTCCTATGTTATTAATACCTTGTTTAGGGTTGGCTGCTAGCCGATTTGCAGTGTTGTGTCCAACATGAACTGATAAGGGCCTTTATATTTTTGTTCAGTCCCCACACTGGCCCGGCTGCTGGCTCAGTGCCAACTGATAAGACCGCCGCATACCACCTGTATTAATGATTGGCCAAGCCCGCCTTCTACTCCAGCAGTTACCAGAGAACACATGTCAGATTAGAAAAAAGTTGAACCCCTCTGTAAAATGGTAATATTCGAACATCTACAGAAAATATGATGACTGGAGCAAAGATTTCTTCTTAAATCGAACTCAACAATCATGAACAGCAATGCCTGAGACTGTCTTTCTGTTCTTTCAGACGATCCAACCAAACCTAACATCAAAAGGAGTTCAACCCCAACCCATCAGAGAAGCTGCATTGGAGCCATAGCCTAAATCTAAAGAGGATATTTTAACAGGACAGTACACTCTAGCTCAGTTACTCAGACAGTTTTTGTTTGAAATGTAAAATTCCCACCTAATTATTAGACCTCCCTCTCATGTTTATCTTGCTAACCAATGTAGCATCCATCCTCCCTCTTCAGATTAACCTATTTCTCATATTTCATTTGGAAAGAGGTTCCAGCCCAGGACAAAGCTCACTTCTACACCATATTCCCTGTGTCTCAGTTTCGCCCCCGGTCCTGGCATTTTCACCGGGCGCTGACCCAGGGGCCGTCAGTCTGTGGTGGATAAAATAAAATCCTAGTTAATGAGTAACCCGTGGCGCTGTGGCCTGCTGCTACATGTGTGGAGGCCAAGGACAGCGACAGATAAGGCCAGCCCAGCAGACATAGCCAGGGAGAAGAGGGAGGGGACCAACTGCAAACGGGCTTGTGTTGGTAACAATGGAAGCCACTTATTGGAAGGTATAGTTTATGTCATAATCATTCAACCATGTGATTCCTTATTCCATCTAGAGCTAATAGTTATCCCTGCCTGTTGAGATATACTGTATTATGAGGGCCAGACTGGGTGAGGTAGCCATTACTACTGGATTTTTCTGTCTGTGACCTCTGAACTCTCACCCAGTTGGCTAAATTCAGTCTACTTCCTCTTATTTCCTCATTTTTAAAGTACAGTATCTAATATAATCACTGTGAATTTACACAACAACAAAAAGTGAACAACCGTCAATTCTCGGGTGGGAAAAACACAGAATCCCAAAAACTCTCAAAAAGCTTTGCTAGAGTAGGTGTTATTAGAGAGCCTTATGCAAGAGAAACAGGCACTTCACACTAAACCCTTGTAAGTCAAAGGGGTATCCTTTGTAATCTACTATAAAGACGCTTACGCAAACACCTGTTGTCCAGTAGAATAACTGCCGGAAAGCTTGGCGCAACAACTATTGGGGATTTGGATTCATTTGGATCGATATTTCAGATACTCCTCTTTCCCCACCTCTTCCCGCTCACCGTCCTTGTTCGACCAGACTGGCTAATGAGTTACCTGGGATCTCTGCTCCATCCCACTCACCCCTACCTCACCCACCCCACCAGCTCCCAGTCACTCTACTCATCCCGTCCATTCCTCCCCTCCTCTCTGACCCCCACACCCCCATACCTTAGTCCATTATCTGCCAGCCTTCACCCGGGCGAACAAACTGTTCGCTCCCCTCTCCCTTATACACGTCCCCAGGTCACCAGGTCCAGAAAAGAGAGGGCCAACAGAAAGTTAACCCTATCCAGTGTAGGCTGCCAACCTGGTTATCTCTATGGCCAAAGACGACTGTCCTCTGAGAGATTGATTACTCTACCCTATTCTCTAGCATAGGAATTGAACCTCGTTCTGGATTTTTGGATGTCACTTTGACTATAACGGATAATTGACATTTATAAAACATTATAGTGTTGGGTTGTTTGAAAAGCTGGTACCTATATACAAAATTAAAGGATGAAAAGTGCTTTCATTTTGAGTGTCATTGTGCATTGTTTAGGCCATAGCATAAGGCTAGGTGGGCCCAGAGCTTGTGTTTGAATAGGCGTCACCCCAGCTAATGGGTGCTAGCACTCCACCCAGTTTCACGCTCACAATGGCTACCAAGCCACAGGATTAGATCTGCACCGTTTCTTCTCCAAACCCTTAGACCGTGCAAATGGCTTTCTCAAGATCCGGGTAGCATTAACTGTGTGTGCGTGTTTGTGTGTGAGAGAGATAGAGCGAGAGAGAGAGAGAGAGAGAGAAAGAGAGAGAGAGTCAGGTGAGTTGTTTCTAAAGTCTCCCTTACATTGCCCTGTAGAAATGATGTGTGCACACCTTCAGAAGGAAATCTAAATGTACACAGAGAGCTATGACATGAATAATATGCACGTCAATCTCTCCTGGCTCAAAGTAGAGGAGCGATTGACTTCATCACTACTTGCACAGTATTTGTGAGAAGTATTGACATGTTGAATGAACCGAGCTGTCTGTTTAAGCTACTAGCACACAACTCAGACACCCATGCATACCCCACAAAGCATGTCACCAGAGGTCTCTTCACAGTCCCCAAGTCCAGAACAGACTATGGGAGCTGTACAGTACTACATAGAGCCATGACTACATGGAACTCCATTCCACATTAAGTAACTCATGCAAGCAGTAAATTCAGATTTAAAAAACAGATAAAACTACACCTTATGGAACAGCAGAGACTGTGAAGAGACTCACACACACACGCAGGCAGAGACACACGCATACACACATAATAACATATGCACTATACACACACGTATACATGTATTTTGTGTTGTAGATATGTGGTAGTAGAGTAGTGGCCTGAGGGCACACACTTAATGTATTGTGAAAAATCTTGTGAAATGTAATGTAATGTTTTTAATTGTCTACAATTTGTTTTGTAACTTAATTTTGCCTTGGCAGCAGCTAATTGGGATGCATATAAATAGAAAATACTAATATTGAGTTTGAACGGAGGCCAAAAATGTATTTTTAACAGCACACGTTACCATGGTAGAGAGAGGGTGTGTGTGTGTGTGTTTGAGAGAGAGCGAGAGAGAGACAGAGAGAGAGACAGAGAGAGAGAGAAGAGAGAGAGAGAGAGAGAGAGACAGAGAGAGAGAGAGAGAGAGAGAGAGAGAGAGAGAGAGAGAGAGAGATAATATAAATAGAGCGAGAGAGATAATAATGAATTAAGGTTAAATAAATAAAACATGTTTTTAAAAGAGAGAAAGCGAGAGAGAGAGAGAGAGAGAGAGAGAGAGAGAGAGAGAGAGAGAGAGAGAGAGAGAGAGAGAGAGAGAGAGAGAGAGAGAAAAGAGAGAGAGAGAGAGAGAGAGAGAGAGAGAGAGAGAGAGAGAGAGATAATATAAATAGAGCGAGAGAGGTAATAATGAATTAAAGGTTAAATAAATAAAACATGTTTTTAAAGAGAGAAAGCGAGCGAGGAAGAGGGAAAGAGGGAAAGAGAGAGAGAGAGAGAGAGAGAGAGAGAGAGAGAGAGAGAGAGAGAGAGAGGAAAGAGAGAGAGAGAGAGAGAGAGAAGAGAGAGAGAGAGAGACAGAGAGAGAGAGAGAGAGAGAGAGAGAGGGGGAAGAGAGAGAGAGAGAGCGCGAGAGAGAGAGAGAGAGAGAGAGAGAGAGGGAAGAGAGAGAGAGAGAGAGAGCCAGAGAGCGAGAGAGAGAGAGAGAGAGAGAGAGAGAGGAAAGAGAGAGAGAGAGAGAGAGAGAGAGAGAGAGAGAGAGGTAGAGAGAGAGAGAGAGAGAGAGAGAGAGAGAGAGAGGGAAAGAGAGAGAGAGAGAGAGAGAGAGAGAGAGAGAGAGAGAGAGGAGAGAGAGAGAGAGAGAGAGAGCTC